>NC_064644.1:416592169-416767169 GCF_023864345.2 Schistocerca serialis cubense
ACTGCCACCACGTAAACATTTCAATTAATTAATTTTTACATTGCAAATATGTAACTCATAAGGCAGACTGACAAAAGGGCTCAAAAAGGTGGCAGGGTGGAGTGAAAGGAGAGGGGTCACAACAGTGAGAAAGTATGACTCCTTGTACAAATACACCTGCACAACTAAAGCCATTCTAGAATGCTATTTACATGTAACTTCAAATGAAAGGCATTCAGCTTGCCTGTTAAATATCCACAATTTGAGCAACACATTCAGAGTTCATGCTCTTTGTTGAAATACACACACTGTCATTAACAACTATTGGCTCTGAAATTTTAGTCAAGATCGTTTTACCAACAAATTTGTGAAATAATGAAGATGATACATTAAAGAAAGTATTCTTACACTTTTGACAACAGTTTCCCTCTCTCCTTCAGGATCTGCAGCGACATTTCCTCCCAGAGTACGTTTCTTAGCTCTGTGGTATGTTAATGTAACAACACTAAGTTCTAAGCCTCGAAAGTTGACTCCAGAGAACAGTTCCTCCACATCTGTAAAACAAACACACTATATGTGATACTTTAGACTGTTTTGAAGAAGGTAGTCTCCACTAATTTTTAAGTTACTAAAGTTTCATCACCTTTCCTCAGTAACACTGGGCATCGCTGTACTGTGAAATCAAACTTGCTGTCAGTTACTGGTGTCTGAAACACATAAATTGCACACATTTCATAAAAGATCAGAAAGTACTAGATGTTGATCATTTATGGGCTAGTAAGTAGCTACTTATTTCCATTAAAGAATTTCTCTATGATACAGCAAAAGATGTCAAAAAACTCTACCGCTCTCGATCAGACTTTTATTCAGTGCCTTTCATACCTCTTGGAGCCAAAGTTAGATTCACAACAGAGTAATACAGATCATTTCTCCTGATAGTATTGTATGTATGAATATCTATATTACTGTTAAAATCACATGGCTTGTTGGCAACAAATTTCAAGTGTGATTGAAAGTGCTGTAGGGCTGTAGTTAATATTTCGACCTGTTAAAGAGAGACCCGTAAGTGAACTTGTGAGTACTATATAGAATTCAAATTATTTGCTTCTGCACAATGAAAATATGTTAACTTGCTATTTTTGCATCTCTCTCTGAAGCTGAAGTCTGTAACCACAGTAGCTGAACATGGTTTTTCCAACTTAAGTTTTCTTCAATATGCACACTCAACCGACAACATATGATCTTTTATTAGGGTGCAACACACTATACAAATGTCTGCCTCTGAAGGTAGAATACTACACTCATGTTCATAAATTAAGGATAGTGCTGATACATGGTGAAACAACGCTCCAGTGGGCAATTTGAGGGTTTAAATCACCTCGGGGTATGGCCATGCGGTGCATCTGACCTGTGGTCATCGCACGGTGGCGCTGGCAGCAGTCCACATGCGCAGAGGTGTGTTGGTGCATGCCAGAGTACAGTGCAGCGAGTAAGTGTGCAGACGTTTTCAGACGTGCTAATGGTGACTGTGTGTTGAAAATGGCTCAAAGAACACATATTTATGACATTACGAGGGATAGAATGCTAGGGCAACTGGAGGCTGGTCAAACACAGCAGGTCGTAGCACGGGCACACCATGTGCCACAAAGTGTGATCTCATGATTATGGCAACAATTCCAGCAGACAGGAAACACATCCAGGCGCTACAGTACGGGACGTCCACAGTGTACACCACCACAAGAAGACCGATACCTCACCATCAGTACCCGCAGACGGCCACGGAGTACTGCAGGTTGCCTTGTTTGGGACCTTGCCACAGCCGCTGGAACAGTTGTCTCCAGACACACAGTCTACAGACGACTGAACAGACATGGTTTATTTGCCCGGAGACCCGCAAGGTGCATTCCATTGATCCCTGGTCACAGGAGAGCCCATAAAGTCTGGTGTCAAGAACACAGTACATGGTCATTGGAGCAGTGGTCCCAGGTTATGTTCACGGACGAGTCCAGGTATAGTCTGGATAGTGATTCTCGCCGGGTTTTCATCTGGCGTGAACCAGGAACCAGATACCAACCCCTTAATGTCCTTGAAAGGGACCTGTAAGGAGGTCATGGTTTGATGGTGTGGGGTGGGATTACGATTGGTGCATGTATACCCTTGCATGTCTTTGACAGAGGAACTGCAACAGGTCAGGTGTATCGGGATGATATTTTGCACCAGTTTGTCTGCCTTTTCAGGGGTGCAGTGGGTCCCACCTTCCTCCTGATGGATGATAATGCACGGCCCCACTGAGTTGCCATCGTGGAGGAGTACCTTGAAACAGAAGATATCAGGTGAATGGAGTGGCCTGCCTTTTCTCCAGACCTAAGCCCCATCGAGCACGTCTGGGATGCTCTCAGTCGCCGTATCGCTGCACGTCTTCAAACCCCTACGACACTTCAGGAGCTCTGACAGGCACTGGTGCAAGAATGGGAGGTTGTACCCCAGCAGCTGTTCGACTACCTGATCGAGGGTATACCAACCCATTGTGCAACCTGTGTACATGTGCATGGTGATCATATCATATATTGATGTTGGAGTACATGCGCAGGAAACAGTGACATTTTGTAGCACATGTGTTTCGGGACGATTTTCTCAACTTTTCTCTACAGATGCTTCTTTGGGCATATTGACCGTGAAATCATGAACAAAAAGGGATAATTCTTACTCGTTATTCCATGGCCAAAATTAAACATGACAGAATGACCACAGTAATTTCTCTCCATTCATATAAAGTGGTATCCCTTAGTGAAATACTTAAGTAGACTAATATTAATTTCTGCATTCTATTCCTTATGTAAGAACAAAATCAAGTATATTCTGTAACCTGTATTTCACAAAAAAAAATTTCAAACAGAATGGTATGACTGTCATAACTGAATGCTTTTGATAAATTACACAGCATCTCAACTGTGAACATTTTATTATTCACAAATGTTAATTTTGTGCCTAGTAGTACTCCAAACCAATGTCATATCATTGGAATCTAAGTTCACTGCCACGATCGACCTATCCCTGGAAGACTAGTGTTGAAAACGACAGAATGAGGATGTTTTAACTGTCACAGTCCAAAATCAAGTATGTTGGAGGTAAAATGGGCTAATGAATTGTTTCCAGTAATGTCAATAAATAGAATAAAAATGGTGATCCAAACACTTAGTCCCACAGAAAGTACTAATCCTGCAAGTGTATTAAAGGGTACACATACAGAGTTACAGACAAAGAGCTATATTACTCGTGCCCCCCCCCCCATCTTTACTTCATCTAGTACCTTCGTCTCCTATTTTACAGAAGCTGTTCTGCATATCCTATGACACTAAATTCCTGTTTGCAAAGTAGAGGAGATGTAGCAGCACAAGTAAAGATGTGAGGGCAGATCATGTATCACATCTAGATAGCTCACTCAGTAAGCACTGCCCATGAAAGACATGGTTCGCCTTTGAGTCCCAGTCCGGCACACGGTCTTAACCTGATCAGAAGTTTGAAACGAGTGCACACACTTCTCACAGTTCAGTTGGAAGCAATTTCCTAGGATGTGGCTAAGACATTTCTCCACAATACCCTTTCTTCCAGGAGTGCCACTCCCACAAAGTGTGCCAGCAGACTTATGTGAGTTTTGGAAAGTAGGAGAGAGGTACTATTACAAGTACAGCAGGTCCCAACTTGTGCTCGGTCCGTCCTGTCAGTGTGAGGACTCCTTGTAAAATGCAAGGAAGAGGAATGGACATGTGTATTGTGTATTTAAGTGATTCCGTTGGTTTCGACTTCTTTCAGAATGGGCATTTTAGTACCCACACCAGACATGCAAATGGAAGGTACAGACATACTGATACACGTAACATCATCCACATCTGATGAGGCCACCTGCAGTGGAATGCTGACTATATCACAGGCCAGAAATGTGCACTTCTGTAGTGGGCAAATATAAAGCCATCTTGCTGTGGACTCCTCCTCAATTGCTATTATTCGATACAAGTGAACTGTGAGCGCCCATGCTGTTTACATATGCTAACTGGATAGTGCTTCAGCTGATGAGTCTGCGATTTTCACCACTGTGCTTTACATTGTAATTTCCGTACATCTGCATAACAAAGTAGTACTGCTTGGATTTATATACATTTCTATCGTGAACTATTACTTACATTGTTTGCATTAAGAACTTCTTCTGTTTGGTTTTTGGATTAAGAGATAATTTGAATCTGTTGTTACAAAAGTTTATTTGTATCAATAAATGTTGTCGGTCCTAAAGTGAAGGTTACAATAGTTGACATTTGCAAGAACCTACAAAATACTTTCTCTCCAATGTGATTTCATGAATTCAGTGTACTTCAAGAATGAAATGTCGTGTGGCTAGGGCCTCCTGTCGAGTAGACCGTTCGCCTGGTGCAGGTCTTTCGATTTGACGCCACTTCGGTGACCTGCGCGTCGATGGGGGTGAAATGATGATGATTAGGACAACACAACACCCAGTCCCTGAGCGGAGAAAATCTCCGACCCAGCCGAGAATCGAACCCGGGCCCTTAGGATTGACAGTCTGTCACGCTGACCACTCAGCTACCGGGGGTGGACACTTTAAGAATAATCAACTCTGACAGCCCACCCAGTAGCAACACTATGTGCACGAGCGGAGGACAACTCTTGCAACGAGCACCACCTGCAGGCAGTGTGGCCAATTAGGGACCAAGCCTTCTAATGAAGGAATGCATACTCAGCAGTTGACAACAATTTATTAATTTAATAACATGACATATTATATATAAATGTCACTGTTTACTTACGCAAACTAGGTTTTTTTTCCTTTAAAGTTAATTTTGTCAAGTTTTATTTAAATAAAGATTTACCTTCACACTTTTAATACCACATAATCCTAACCATTTACACTTCTTGATCCTTCTCCTACCTCACACTATCGAACCACTACGTCTCATTTCCCTAGTCATCATTCCTGACATACTGTTATTTAAAAGATTTTGACTGATCACAATTTACAATCATTCAAGTAAACGGGTAATATCAAAATTCCTTAAATGTCTTCACCACGTGTTTACTTAAATAGGTACTTATCGTCCTTTTTGTTTTCATGTGTAAGTATGAAGATAATAATCGTGCAATTGAGAAAGTGAAAATAAACAGTTTTGATAATTTTACTATTGGTAGGAACACAATTCAAGGAGGATTCTAATGTTTTACAAGTGTCCACATGTTTATGAATGAAAGTGTATGGCATGAAACAATTACATGTCTGAACCCTATGCATGTGATCAGCAGTCAAGGAGTTAACCAAAATGTTGACGAAAGTTATGATTATTTGTTGTCTTTTATACAATCAGCTGTTTCTGGCATCAAACAATTTACTGAGGAAGTGTTGCCAGATAATAAAACCCATGACACCTTAGTTCACTCAGAGACACTGTATGACTTTTGTTATATATTAGTACAGAGAACTAAACCAGAGCTGTGCATCAACACTTTATTCAGAAACAAAGGGTAGTGGGGAAGAGAATAAATAAAGCAGAAGATGAACTAAAAATAGCCATTGTCAATACACATGCATTAATTTCATAAAAGAAAGGGAACCTTTTCAATGTATGTATTCAAACTTGCGTAAAAAAAGGTATGTAATGAAAAGCACATACAAATGTTTCATTAAAATATTGATATGCCACCTTTGTAGATAAAACTGTAAATGAGAAAGTAATTCACATGCCTATAGAGCAAATAAACTGCATCTCATAATTTGTAAAGTAGTCAAATATCAAAAATTTAAAATATTCAAGTCATATTTAACAAATGCTGACAATGGGAAGTCCAGGTTGCAATATCAACAATACTATGTAAGGGATAGATTATTACTCACAGTAAAGATGATTGTTGAGCTGCAGACAGACACAACAACAAGACTGTTACAAATTATGGCTTCAGTGGCCAGAGAGCAGCCATGTGTGTGTGTGTGTGTGTGTGTGTGTGTGTGTGTGTGTGTGTGTGTGTGTTCACGTTCATGTCTGAAGAAGACTTTGGCTGAAAGCTCAATATGTAATAGTCTTTTCGTTGTGCATGGCTGCAGCATCATCAATCATCTTTATGGTGAGGAGCAATCTATCCTTTGCATAATATTGTTAACTGCAAAAGTGGTAAAGAAGGAATCAAAGGAAAGACGGGTCAAAAGAAGTGCATGAAAACTATGAAAGAAGCAGAACAGCAGGAAATTTTAAAATAAATAAATTCAATTGCAGACTTGTTTTCAACTTTTTAGGAGAAATAAAATAAAAGTGATGGACTTATGTGAAAACACAACCTCAGTCTTTTTCCACTTAAAAATACACACAGCCACACGTTCTTTGATAAATGAAAAGTGCATCAAGCAGATAGAAACAGCCTGAATTATCAACTGTACAAATATCAGCATCACAGGCCGGTATTCTCTTCAGAGGCTGAGTTAGTTAGGTTCATGTTCCACATATCATTTTACATAATAAATCGTAATGATGTGGAATGAGTCATTTTACATTCTCATCACATATTAATTTATACATCCCTGTATGATTACATGCTGAACAATAAAGAAAAAATAAATAAATAAAAATAAAAAAGAAAACAATAGTTATAGATGTGAGTTCGTAGTTCCTACCAACCACCTTTTACACTCTACAACAATAGAAATTCCTCTAAGGAATAACGTGTTGTCAAGAAGAAACTTTCTGTCTGTTTTCAAATTTTACTTTGCCATTTGTCCGACACTTGGTATGTGATCAACAGTTATGGCTGTAGTTTTTGTTTTTGGGCTATGACAGTCTTAATACAAAGTAATGAATGCCATTTTTTCTTCAGGTATTGTAATTATGTACATCATTGCTCCTTTTGTAGGATTTGCAATGATTCCAAGTGCAATGTGGCTGGACAAAGTTGTTTCAGGAGTTCTAAAATGTCCTTTTTCAAGTTTAAGAATTTTGAAGCCCCCCCACCCCCTTTTATTATTTCCTCATCATGTGTTACACTTATCATTGGATATGCTGAACTGAATACATCGTGTGTTTTTAAAATTGAGGGCGAGATCATTTGCAAAAGGCAGTCAATGACACTTTTAAGCACTTTACCATTTCTTCTGATTCTGTGTGCATGCTGGGACTGATTACAATACTAGTGCCATCTGAAAAAAGAATTAATTCTGCTTCTAATATATTGGACAGAAGCATATATGGGGAACAACAGTGGACATCAGAATGAGCCTTGAGGAACCCCACACGATTTCTCTCTAGTCAGAATTATGTCCATGGAGTATATTGGTTGAATTACTAAGTACAACTTTATCCATTCTTTCGTTTAGATACAACATTATCCATTGATTGGCTATACCAACAATACTATAAAACTTCACTTTATCTAGGAGAATATCAAGATTCACACAGTCAAAAAATGCCTTAGACAGTTTGCAGAAAATAACAACCATCACTATTTCATTATTCAATGCTTGTAAATTCAGGTCAGGGAAAACACGTAAATGGCATTCTCAGAAGAGAATCTCTTCTAAAAATCCAAACTGTGATTTGCTGCAGATATTATTGTTGCTAAGGTGAGATAATATTCTAGAGTACATCACCTTCCCAAAAATTTTGGAAAATGATGTCAGCAGTGAAACAGGTCGGTAGTTATTGACAATTATTGAATCCACCTTTTATGATACAGATTCCACTCAGTTTAGGTAACCAAATGTCATGCAGAATATTAATCTCTCCTTAGAAGGAAGATTAAGGTTTAACAATCCACCGAAGGGGGAATGAAATTGGCACAGTTCTTTGCAGAGGAATCACTTTGGCATTTGATTTAAGCAATTTAGCAAAAGCACAGAAAATTTACATCTCGATGGTCAGATGGGCATTTGAACCACTGTCTCACTGAGTGCAATTCCAGTGTCTTAATAGCTGGGCCACGGAAAATTTACATCTCGATGGTCAGATGGGCATTTGAACCACTGCCTCACTGAGTGCAATTCCAGTGTCTTAATAGCTGTGCCAGCTAACTTGGTCACTGATCTCTCCTTACTAGTTATAAATTTGAGTGGCTTCATTACGAATACCACTAGCAACAGCCACTATATCATACGGCGGCACCCGTGCAAGATGATATGTAATATGTAACTGCAGTCATGTTTGCAAACACAAAAAAGATTAACAAGTGCTTCAGTAAGATCAAACAGATAAAAATAATCTTAACAATTGATAAGGATGCACAGGCAATCTTGTCCTACCAATTCAGTTCATAGACTATTTAGTGTCTGATAAACTACAGCTGTCAGTCACAAATAATAAATACACAGTAATACGTACATGCTGTCTTTCAGTATGGACCAGTAGTTTTCAAACCTTTAGGGCCATTAGATCCCCTGACCTGAATGTGAACACTTGTAGCTCCTTTCACACATGACATCTGACTGAAAATGTGGGATTAATAAACATTTCTTTCAAAAAAAATAATAATAATAAGCATACTTACTTCTTCATTAACTATTGAGGACACATTTTAATCTAAGCACAAGTTTGAAAATTGTGACTTGCATCTCTGTTCATACATTCATTCTTGATCTATATTTTGTACTGATGACTGCCAATGCTGAAACACCTACCATAAGTGGGATGTTACAAAAGATGTCAAACATTGTAGGGCTTTGTTACTCCTGCTTCAACGTGCTCCAAAACTCAAGCAGTGACAAATAATCGAACTTGAATTTCATTGTGCAGCCTGAAGAAATAATAGTAAAGTGCTCTTGTCAGTGGTTTCCTGAAAGTTCTCTACTGAAAGGTTCTTTGATTGGTTGTGTTTATCAATTACTTCTGGAAAATATTTCAGAAAATAATCAAACAATGGAAAGTCCAAGTTGGAATATCAACAGCATTATGGAAGGAATAGACTGCTACTTACCATAAAGACGACACATTGAGTTGCAGACAGGCACAGCAAAAAGACTGTTACACATCAAGCTTTCATTCAAAGCTTTCTCCAGAAAGAAAAAAAACCACACACACACACACACACACACACACACACACACAGAGAGAGAGAGAGAGAGAGAGAGAGAGAGAGAGAGAGAGAGACAAAAGCAAGAACACCTGACTGCTATCTCCGGCCAGAGCAGCAGGAGACAGAGGTGCTTGCTTGTGTGAATGTGTGAGTTTTTCTCTCTGAGGAGGGCTTTAGCTGAAAGCTCAACGTGTAGCAGTTTTTTGGTTGTGCCTGTCTGCAACTCAATGTGTCATCTTTACAGTGACTAGCAATCTATGCTTTTGATAATATTCTTCAGAAAATAATCACTGAGTTCAGTTAAATGATCCACAAGCACAGTCATCAAGTCTTCACTCAACTGCAAGCCACTATCTTTTAAAACTGTGAGAAGAGCAAAGGAAGCATAATTTACATCTCTATCACTCAACTTTTTCTTCCACAATAGTAGCTTATTTCTAAAAGTCTAAATTTTGTCTGACAGTTACAGAATATTGGTCTCATTACCTTGAAGGGATACATTCAGTGAATTGAGTTTTGCAAAGATGTCACAAATATATGTCAGCTTCCAATCAAAGACACTGTCTACGAACTTCTTAGAACTCAGTTTCTCTTGAACAAGATAAGTGTAAGATCCAATCTCAGAATTCAAACACACTTCTTCAGCAAAGAGAGGCTATTTAAAGGCCGGAGCTTGCAATTCGGCATAACAGCCAATCATACTATAATCTCCATCTGTACACATGCCTACAAAATTTGTCTGGATTATTGTTGTTTTCTTTCATAAAAGAGTGTAGTATTTAAAAGATGTCTGTTCCTTTTGTTCCAAGCATTATTTCCAGGCAGAAAAGAAGAGCTTCATAGAATATGCTGCCATGTACACACCGTACATAACAAGTTAGATGCACATCACTGTGGTCATCCGTAGCTTCATACAACTGAATAGTAAAATCACAACACCTCCGAGTTTTTCAACCAACCAATCATCAATGTTGTCAGCCATATTGAGTATTTAACAATTAATATTACTGCCTGACAAAAGCATATTTGTCAGTTGCTTGGCAACTGACTCACCTAACATAAGAGATTCCACGTCCAGAGCAGCTGGTAAAATAACATCTCCTCCCCTCTGTGCTGTGATATGTCTTGCTCTTTACTACAAGGTAGGCAGCTTTGTAAGATATAAGAAGAGCCTTTGTAAGAATCTTAGCTTGTTTAGTGAAAGTGTTTTTTGTTCTGTCATCTTTTAACTTGTGGGAAAAGTATTCTCATGGTTTGTTTACCAAACATCCATGATTTGACTCAACAGATATTTCATTTTAGTAGGCAACATGCTTTCAGTAGCTAGAACTTTGAAACAAATGACACATTTTGGTTGTTCTTCATTTCCAACAGTAGTACATGCAAAACTGAAATTCAAGTCACCATCATCATTCATACTGAATTTTCATCTATTCGTGTTTTTAGAACTGCATGATACATTTGAAGTATCGCATTTTGTACTTACATTTATAAGCTGTTGTTGTTGTTGTTGTTGTGGTCTTCAGTCCTAAGACTGGTTTGATGCAGTTCTCCATGCTACCCTATCCTGAGCAAGCTTCTTCATCTTCCAGTACTTCTGCAACCTAAGTCCTTCTGAATCTGCTTAGTGTTTTCATCTCTTGGTCTCTCTCTACGATTTTTACCCTCCACACTGCCCTACAATGCTAATTTTGTGATCCCTTGATGCCCCAGAACATGTCCTACCAACCGGTCCCTTCTTCTTGTCAAGTTGTGCCACAAATTCCTCTTCTCCCCAATGCTATTCAATACCTCCTCATTAGTTATGTGATCTACCCATCTAACCTTCAGCATTCTTCTGTAGCACCACATCTCTAAAGCTTCTATTCTCTTCTTGTCCAAACTATTTATCGTCCACATTTCACTTTCATACATGGCTACACTCCATACAAATACATTTAGAAACGACTTCCTGACACTTAAATCTATACTCGATGTTAACAAATTTCTCTTATTCAGAAACTGTTTCCTTGCCATTGCCAGTCTACATTTTATATCCTCTCTACTTCGACCGTCATCAGTTATTTTGCTCCCCAAATAGCAAAACTCCTTTACTACTTTAAGTGTCTCATTTCCTAATCTAATTCCCTCAGCATCACCCGACTTAATTCGACTACATTCCATTATCCTCATTTTGATTTTGTTGATGTTCATCTGATATCCTTCTTTCAAGACACTGTCCATTCAGTTCAACTGCTCTTCCAATTCCTTTGCTGTCTCTGCCAGAATTACAATATCATCGGCGAACCTCAAAGTTTTTATTTCTTCTCCATGGAGTTTAATACCTACTCCAAATTTTTCGTTTGTTTCCTTTACTGCTTGCTCAATATACAGATTGAGTAACATCGGGGAGAGGCTATAATCCTATCTCACTCCCTTCCCAACCACTGCTTCCCTTTCATGTCCCTTGACTGTTATAACTGCCATCTGGTTTCTGTACAAATTGTAAATAGCCTTTCGCTCCCTGTATTTCACCCCTGCCACCTTCAGAATTTGAAAGAGAGCATTCCAGTCAACATTGTCAAAAGCTTTCTCTAAGTCTACAAATGCTAGAAACGTAGGTTTGCCTTTCCTTAATCTTTCTTCTAAGATATGTCGTAAGGTCAGTATTGCCTCACGTGTTCCAATATTTCTGCGGAATCCAAATTGATCTTCCCCGAGGTCGGCTTCTACCAGTTTTTCCATTCGTCTGTAAAGAATTCGTGTTAGTATTTTGCAGCTGTGACTTATTAAACTGATAGTTCGGTAATTTTCACATCTGTCAACACCTGCTTTCTTTGGGATTGGAATTATTATATTCTTCTTGAAGTCTGAGGGTGTTTCGCCTGTCTCATACATCTTGCTCACCAGATGGTAGAGTTTTGTCAGGACTGGCTCTCCCAAGGCTGTCAGTAGTTCTAACGGAATGTTTCTACTCAGGTCTTTCATTGCTCTGTCAAACT
Organism: Schistocerca serialis cubense; assembly: GCF_023864345.2. Classification (NCBI taxonomy): domain Eukaryota; kingdom Metazoa; phylum Arthropoda; class Insecta; order Orthoptera; family Acrididae; genus Schistocerca; species Schistocerca serialis. Next base: position 416,604,184 of record NC_064644.1, read on the forward strand.
CTTCATGCAGTATCGTATCTCCCATTTCATCTTCATCTACCTCATCTTCCTTTTCCACAATATTATCCTCAAGTACATCGCCCTTGTATAGACCCTCTATATACTCCTTCCACCTTTCTGCTTTCCATTCTTTGCTTAGAACTGGGTTTCCATCTGAGCTCTTGATATTCATACAAGTGGTTCTCCTCTCTCCAAAGGTCTCTTTAATTTTCCTATACACAGTATCTATCTTACCCCTAGTGAGATAAGCCTCTATATCCTTACATTTGTCCTCTAGCCATCCCTGCTTAGCCATTTTGCACTACCTGTCAAACTCATTTTTGAGACGTTTGTATTCCTTTTTGCCTGCTTCATTTACTGCATTTTTATATTTTCTCCTTTCATCAATTAAATTCAATATTTCTTCTGTTACCCAAGGATTTCTACTAGCCCTCATCTTTTTACCTACTTGATCCTCTGCTGCCTTCACAATTTCATCCTTCAGAGCTACCCATCCTTCTTGTACTGGATTTCTTTCCCCCATTCCTGTCAATTGTTCCCTTATGCTCTCCCTGAAACTCTGTACAACCTCCAGTTCTTTCAGTTTATCCAGGTCCCATCTCCTTAAATTTCCACCTTCTTGCAGTTTCTTCAGTTTTAATCAACAGTTCACAACCAATAGATTGTGGTCAGAGTCCACATCTGCCCCTGGAAATGTCTTACAATTTAAAACCTGGTTCCTAAATCTCTGTCTTACCATTATATAATCTATCTGATACCTTCTAGTATATCCAGGATTCTTCCATGTATACAAGGTTCTTTCGTGATTCTTGAACCAAGTGTTGGCTATGATTAAGTTATGCTCTGTGCAAAATTCTACAGCTTCCTCTTTCATTTCTTACCCCCAATCCATATTCACCTACTACGTTTCCTTCTCTCCCTTTTCCTACTCTCGAATTCCAGTCACCCATGAGTATTAAATTTTCGCCTTCCTTCACTACCTGAATAATTTCTTTTATCTCATCATACATTTCATCAATTTCTTCGTCATCTGCAGAACTAGTTGGCATATAATCTTGTACTACTGTAGTAGGCATGGGCTTCGTGTCTATCTTGGCCACAATAATGTGTTCACTATGCTGTTTATAGTAGCTTACCCGCACTCCTATTTTTTTTATTCCTTATTAAACCTACTCCTGCATTACCCCTATTTGATTTTGTATTTATAACCCTGTATTCATCTGACCAAAAGTCTTGTTCCTCCTGCCGCCGAACTTCACTAATTCCCACTATACCTAACTTTAACTTCTCCATTTCCCTATTTAAATTTTTTAACCTACCTGCCCAATTAAGGGATCTGACATTCCACGCTCCGATCCGTAGAATGCCAGTTTTCTTTCTCCTGATAACGAAGTCCTCCTGAGTAGTCCCCGCCCGGAGATCCGAATGGGGGACTATTTTACCTCCAGAATATTTTACCCAAGAGGACGCCATCATCATTTAACCATACAGTAAAGCTGCATGTCCTCGGGAAAAATTACGGCTGTAGTTTCCCCTTGCTTTCAGCCGTTCGCAATACCAGCACAGCAAGGCCGTATTGGTTAGTGTTACAAAGCCATATCAGTCATCATCCAGATTGTTGCCCCTGCAACTACTGAAAAGGCTGCTGCCCCTCTTCAGGAACCACACGTTTGTCTGGCCTCTCAACAGATACCCCTCCGTTGTGGTTGTACCTACTGTACGGCCATCTGTATCGCTGAGGCACGCAAGCCTCCCCACCAACAGCAAGGTCCATGGTTCATTGGGGGGACTTATAAGTTAAATTATATTAATTTTAACACACCTACCAACTTTCGTTTATGTTGCACAACTCCGCCTTGGTGCTGTGATTTTTTTTTTCCGTCAGTGTAGTTTCTACATATTTTTTCTGAGAATTTCCACCTGCACTATTCAGCATGGCTAAACACTTTTTTATATTGACAAATCCCCTGAAGCTGTCTTGATATTTCTTAAGTTTTGCCTCCGTTATCAAGTACCACATTAGAACAACCTCTCTTGGTGCCTACAAATTTCCTGAAGGCAAACCAATTGCCATCTCACACAGCGTCAACTTTCTTTTCCATTCTTTTCCATATTGTTCTTGTCAGTAACTTGGATGCAATCAGCCATTATGTTGAATGAATAATACTGCTCATATTTACCTCCTTTGTCATCTTCGGTGTGGATGATAGTTCTCTGAAATTCTGATGCTATGTCTCTTAGCTTCATAAATTCCATCTATCATCTAATAAGAACTGGTGTTACGACAAAGAAATGGCTTTCTTTTTTTGATATATTTACATTATTGAAACTTAATTTCTGGTTTCATAATTTAATTATTGGCTAATTTAGAGTGTTTCTGGATTGTTCTTTTATGCATTGCATCCAATGCTAAAGTAACTGCAACTGTGATTGTGGTTAGTGTGGTGAGCAAGAGTACGAGGGTGCATTCACACACACTTCTTATTTGTGCAGCTGGAAGTGCTATAAACTGGTTCTTGCAGGCAAATGGATGTTGATTACCTTTCAGAAACTAGTACAAATTGCTTTGAACTCTGGGAAATTCATTACTCCAGACATTTGGAAGGACTGCCACCTGTGTCAATAGTATTTTCAACAAACTGATGAGCACAAAGCATTCTGGATAGCAAAGCATTCTAGATAGCAAATTTCTATACCAGATTCTATGTTGTGGGTGCATTGAATGCAAAATCTGACCCAAAATTACAGCTGTAATGTATTTTCGGCAAAACACTATCTTATAGTGCCCACCATTATTATTAAAAGTGGAGTACGGCCATGTTAACTTTGGCCTCACTGGTCCAACAGAATGAATGTATTGCGGAGTTCAAAATGTGTATACTTTCCGGGTCATTTTTTATAAGATGGCAGTCATTACCTATAAATGAAGAAAATGTGACCTAAGGTAGGCTAAACAATGAATCCTTGTACAAAAATCTAGACAGGTTTTCTATGGCTGCACTAAAACAAAAATGGTGGTTGCCAGAACAGTTCCTATGTAAAGGGCAAGACCAATATCCTTGTTGAGCCTTGTCCAATTTATTTTTGTGGGCTATCTCTAATATGCTCATTGTTGAGGAAATTAGTGTTTAACGCCCTTCTGACAATGAGCACAAGCTCCGATTAGGGAAGGATGAAGAAGGAACTTGGCCATGCCCTTTCAAAGGATCCATCCCAGCATTTGCCTTAAACAATACCAGGAAATCATGGAAAACCTAAATCAGGATGGCCGGACGCAGGTTTGAACTGTCATCCACCCGAATGCGAGTCCAGTGTGCTAGGCACTGCGCTCATTTTCTCGGTGCTCACTGCTGATGAGATGTTACAACCTATTCAATCTTCCTTCCTTCATTCACTCACTCACTTATCATCATTGAGAAAAGGAGTAAAGGTCATGCAACAAGTAACACGCAGTGAAGACCAAGAGAATAAGGGAATTATATGCAAATGTACATGGACACTCTGCAAATCACATTTAAATGCCTGCCAGAGGGTTCATCAAACCACCTTCACAATTCTCTATTAGTCCAGTCTCATATAGCGCACGGAAAGAAAGAACATCTATACCTTTCCGTGAGAGCTCTGATTTCCCTTATGTTATCCTGGTGATTGTTTCTCCCTATGTAGGTCAGTGTCAACAAAATATTTTTGCATTCAGAGGAAAAAGTTGGTGTTTGGAGTTTCATGAGAAGATTCCTCCACAACGAAAAACGACTTTGTTTTAATGATGTCCACCGCAAATCCTGTATCATTTCAGTGACGCTGTCTCCCTTATTTCACAATAATACAAAACTTGCTGCCCTTTGTAGAACTTTTTCAATGTACTCCGTCAGTCCTACCTGGTAAGGCTCCCATACCACACAGCAATATTCTAAAAGACTACGGCCAATTGTAGTGCAGGCAGTCTCTTTAGCAGATCTGTTGCATTTTCTAAGTGTCCTGCCAGTTAAATGCAGTCTTTGGTTAGCCTCCCCCACAACATTTTTTGTGTGTTCTTTCCAATTTAAGTTGTTCGAAATTGTAATTCCTAGGTATTTAGTTGAATTTATGGCCTTTAGATTTGACTTATTTATCATGTAACTGAAGTTTAACGGATTCCTTTTAGCACTCATATGGATGACCTCACACTTTTCGTTATTTAGGATCAATTGCCAATTTTCGCACCATACAGATATCTTTTCTATATTGTTTTGATCTTCTGATAACGTTATTAGTCGATAAACGACAGCATCATCTGCAGACAACCTAAGACGGCTGCTCAGATTGTCTCCCAAATTGTTTATACAGATAAGGTACAGCAAAGGGCCTATAACATTACCTTGGGGAACACTAGAAATCACTTCTGTTTTACTCGATGACCTTCCGTCAGTTACTACGAAATGTGACCTCTGACAGGAAATCACAAATCCAGTCACATAACTGACACGATATTCCATAAGCACGCAATTTCAGTACAAGCCACTTGTGTGGTACAGTGTCAAAAGCTTCCAGAAATATGGAATCCATTTGAAATCTCTTTTCAATATATATGTTCCAAAGTCCAGCTGCATATTGACATTAACAATATGGGCCTGTAATTTAGTGGCTTACTCCTCCTACTCCTAATGGAAAGAGAAATTGGATTGGGCATATATTCAGAAAGAATGACAGACTGATAAAAACAGTTTCAGAAGGCTACATAAAAGGGAAAAGGAAGCGAGAAAGCAAGAGATTTCAAATACTAGATGACATAATGGACGGTACAACATACAGCAGCCTTAAGAAGGAAGCAATGGAGCACAGAAAATGGAGAGGCAAAGGACGTGCTAATATAGCAGAAAAATGATGATGACTCCTACTACCTTTCTTGAATATTGGTGTGACCTGTGCAACTTTCCAGTCATTGGGTACAGATCTTTCGTCAAGCGAACGGTTGTATATGATTGTTAAGTAAAGAGCTATTGCATCAGCACACTCTGAAAGGAATCTAATTCGTGTACAGTCTTGACTAGAAGACTTGCTTTTATTAAGTTATTTAAGTTGCTTCAATACGCCAAGGTTATCTACTTCTACATTACTCATGTTGGCAGCTGTTCTTGATCCGAATTCTGGAATATTTACTTCGTCTTCTTTGGTGAAGGAAGTTTGGAAGGCTGTGTTAAGTAACTCAGCTTTGGCAGCACTGTCTTCAATAGTATCTCCATTGCTATTGCGCAGAGAAGGCTTTGATTGTGTCTTGCCGCTAAGATACTTCACATACGACCAGAATCTCTTTGGATTTTCTGCCAGGTTTCAAGACAAAGTTTCACTGTTGAAACTATTATCAGCATCTAGCATTATAGTCTACGGTAAATTTCGAACTTCTGTAAAAGATCACCAATCTTGGAGACTTTGCGTCTGTTTACATTTGGCATGTTTTTTTAGTTGTTTCTGCTACAGTGTTCTGACCCGTTTTGTGTACCAGGGGGGATCAGCTCTCCCGTCTTTATTTGGTATAAATCTCTCAATTGCTGCTGATACTATTTCTTTGAATTCAAGCCACATCTGGTATAGACTTATATTGTTAATTTGGAAGGAGCGGAAATTGTCTCTCAGGAAGGCATCAAGTGAATTTTTATCTGCTGTTTCGAATAGGTATATTTTTTGTTAATTTTTGGAGGATTTAGGTGTTACAATATTCAATCTCGCTACGACAACCCTATGTTCACTAATCCCTGTATCCATTTTGATGCTTGTTATTAACTCAGGATTATTTGTTGCTATGAGGTCAATTGTATTTTCACAACCATTTAGTAATCGGGTGAGCTCATTAACTAACTGCTCGAAATAATTTTCGGAGAATGTGTTTAGGACAATTTTGGATGATGTTTTATGCAGACATCTGGAATTAAACATATATTTTCGCCAAAATATCGAGAATAAATTAAAGTCACCACCAACTACAATTGTGTGAGTTGGGTAGGCCTACGTGTTTGAAATCAAACTCAAGTCTTCTTTGAATCTTTCAGCAATTGTATCTGAATTGGGAGGTCGGCAAAAGGATCCAATTATTATTTTATTCCACCTGCCAACAATGACCTCTGCCCATACTAACTCACAGGAACCATCTAGTTCAATTTTGCAACAAGATAAACTACTTCTAACAGTGACAAATATGCCACCGCCAACAGTGTTTAGCCTATCCTTTCAAAACACTGTTAGATTCTTCGCAAAAATTTTGGCTGAGCTTATCTCTGGCTTTAGCCAGCTTTCAGCGCCTATAACAATTTGAGCATCAGTGCTTTCTATTAGCGCTTGGAGCTCTGGTACTTTCCCAACACAGCTATGACAATTTACAACTGTTATACTGATGGTTCCTGTACCTACGTTCTTCCTGTGTTCGGCCTACACCCTTTGTGACTGAAGTGCTTCTTGTGTTTTCCTGAGACCCTCTAACCTAAAAAAACTGCCCAGTCTATGCCACACAGCCCGTGTAGCCACCTCCTGTGTATAGTGGACATATGACCTGTTCAGCAGAACCCGAAACCCAACCACCCTTTGGAGCAAGTCAAGGAATCTGCAGCCTACACGGTTGCAGAACCATCTGAATCTCTGATTCAGACCCTCAACTTGGCTCTGTACCAGAGGTCCGCAATCAGTCCTATTGACTATGCTGTAAATGGTCAGCTCTGGTTTCATCTTGCAAGCAAGACTGGCAGCCTTTACCACTTCTGTTATCCGCTCGAAATCAGAGAGAATCTCTTCTGATCCAAAGTGACACACACCACTGGTACTGACGTGAGGCACCACTTGCAGTTGGCTGCACCCTGTGCTTTTCAGGCATCCAGAAGGACCCACTGAATGTCTAGAATGACTCCACCCGGTATGTACATGGGCAGCCATGTCCCTAAGGAGCCCCACAACGCACTTAATGTTGGAGCTCCCAACTGTCAGGTTGAACAAGGTCACTGGTCACTTGAGAGATGTGCTAACCACTGTGCCAACCTTGTATAGTGGCTCTGCACAGCTGCACGGACTACCCCAGCTCCATCTATGATGTTTGAGACTTGAGAAGGTCTCTGGAACAATACAGTTTCATTTGATTAAAAACAGTCAGTCCAGGTTTCAGGCAGCATCCATTTTGTTTGAAGCTGAGGTGCAGTTGGAGAGCCTCTAAAATGCTGTTTGAGTTTAAGGGGAATACCAAGTGGGTTGAGGCACGAATGGGAATTTCGAATGAGGTCAGAGGCACGCTAGGATAATCCATGCTGTTGTGCAAAGCCACTGTGCCAGGGAGGTTTAATGGTTAGCACATCTGCCTAGTGAGCAGGAGACACTGGTTCAAATCCTGAACCAAGCGAGGTGGCGCAGTGGTTAGCACACTGGACTCGCATTCGGAAGGACGACGGTTCAATCCCACGTCCGGCCATCCTGATTTAGGTTTTCCGTGATTTCCCTATATCACTTCAGGCAAATGCCGGGATGGTTCCTTCGAAAGGGCACGGCCGATTTCCTTCCCCATCCTTCCCCAACCCGAGCTTGTGCTCCGTCTCTTATGACCTCGTTGTCGATGGGACGTTAAACACTAATCTCCTCCTCCTCAAATCCTGACCTTGGAACAAATTTTCATTCATCGCTTCAGTCTGCACAACTTGCATTAAGAAAGAGACTGCAGTACTATGAATTAAAATAAAATACATTCGCTTTCATGTCAAGAGTTATAAGCCACAGAATTTAGTGTAAACACTCTGTTCACAAAGGATTAGTATAGCCACATTATCTGTTGTGTTTTTGAATGCATCACATTCTGGTTGCACTTAGTTCTTTATGTACTACTAAAAAGATATGTCTACTACATAATTTTTTTTGTCTTACTTAAGTTTTAGTTCTTGTCTTTGAATGTAACTAAACATATTAACATGCAATATCTCAAAATACGCTTTGATTCTGTTTGTGCAGAAACCAAACTTTTCAGCCTCCAGCAGTTTAAATCGACATAGAATCTCATAAGCTTCAACATGAACAGCAATGAGATATTTGTGTGAACACCTAAGGTAGCTGCAGTAGTCAGTCTGTGTGCTGACACTGATGGTAATTCACATTAAGCTGTATCCAATGTTACCAGCTAGGACAAAGAATATGTTGAAGTATGCTTCTGGGAATTATGTACCACAAAGGTGAGGTAGAGACCTGATTTTAGCAATGTGTGAAGAATGTACCATTAATTTTTGATAAAAATGTAAATTTCCAGGTGCAAATGTGATAAAAACTCATGTTTTTTTTTGTAATTTCTTTAGTTTCTGCATTTACACCAACAGGATATGAGTCTGCAAAAGTCCTGTACCTGAGCAATTGCACCATATGGCAAAGGAGTGGAAGTAGAATCATACCAAGCAGGGCCCAGGCCACCTGGAAGGTAGAAGCGATAACCACGTGGTGCTAGTAGCTCCCAGTTAGGTACCTGACTGTCATCTATTTCTGAAACATACAGATTGACAAAAATAAACATTGATGAACACTAACCATGACATAAAGCTACCAATGCTACAAATTGTCAAATCTGCTACAACCATGAACTGAAAACTATCAGAGAGAAATAACTTTTATTTCTTCCTGTGCAATCAAAAAAATTTGGTGTACATAAAATAGTGTAAATTTAAAAAAAGTTCAAAATTTAATACAGTTCAACACAGTCTACGCCACATCCGTGACAATACAGTTGTGTCATATAAAATTGGATAAACTAACATTTTAACAAATATTTTGTTTTGCATAATCCACCAACTTAAATGCTTAGTTTCTGTTAGAATGAGACATTGTGTTGCCTATGGGACTTCTCGATTCTTAGGTCATCTTGTTTGATTGCCTGAGTTTCCTATTGCCTGGTGCCTTGCACACTGCTAGACATCTCTCTAGCTATTCTAGCTCCAGATGTGTCTTCTGTTTATTTAGGCCCATTTTCTCTGTCAAGTACATCTGTTGCACCACTTTTACGACTTTAGAGGGAACTGAAACAAATGAGGAGCTTTGGTGAAAATAACAGAAATCAGACAAAAGCTCAATAAAGCTGTGTTGAAATTTTTTTCACAATTGAGACAAATTTTAAGCCTTTTCAAATATATCCAAAGCTTGTGAAAGTAGTACTTCAGCCTTGCTCTGCTTGGACAACTGTTGATAACTTTTAACTTGCTGAGGATGGGATCTTGCTTCATCACAATAAAATACAGAAACATCCACTGGCTTGTTGAGTTGGGATGAAAGGAGCATTAGTTCCAGTGTCATTGACAGTGAGATCATTACAGACTGAGCACATGCTTGGATTGTTTCATGGATGGGGAAGGCTATCTGCCATGCCCTTTCAAAGGCACCATTCCACATCAATTTATGGGAAAACTCAATGAAGAATGGTCAGATGCAGATTTGAAGCATCGTCCTCCAGAATGTGTGTCCAGTGTTGTTGAGTTAGGCAACAATGCAATATGGACTTCATCATTCTCAGAACAGAACTAACAAGTGTAAGGTCGCATGAGGTGTCTGATCATCAATGAAAAATAATATTTTGTTGGATTTGTTATTCAATTATCCATGGTAGAAACATTTTAATGCATTCACAGACTGAGAGACCACCCTTACAGCCACTATCAGAATGTACGAGGGCAGTTCAATAAGTAATGCAACACATTTTTTTTCTGAAACAGGGGTTGTTTTATTCAGCATTGAAATACACCAGGTTATTCCCCAATCTTTTAGCTACACGACACTATTTTTCAACGTAATCTCCATTCAATGCTACGGCCTTACACCACCTTGAAATGAGGGCCTGTATGCCTGCATGGTACCATTCCACTGGTCGATGTCGGAGCCAACGTCGTACTGCATCAATAACTTCATCATCATCTGCGTAGTGCCTCCCACAGATTGCATCCTTCATTGGGCCAAACATATGGAAATCCGACGGTGCGAGATCGGGGCTGTAGGGAGCATGAGGAAGAACAGTCCACTGAAGTTTTGTGAGCTCCTCTCGGGTGCGAAGACTTGTGTGAGGTCTTGCGTTGTCATGAAGAAGGAGAAGTTCGTTCAGATTTTTGTGCCTACGAACACGCTGAAGTCGTTTCTTCAATTTCTGAAGAGTAGCACAATACACTTCAGAGTTGATCGTTTGACCATGGGGAAGGACATCGAACAGAATAACCCCTTCAGCGTCCCAGAAGACTGTAACCATGACTTTACCGGCTGAGGGTATGGCTTTAAACTTTTTCTTGGTAGGGGAGTGAGTGTGGCGCCACTCCATTGATTGCCGTTTTGTTTCAGGTTCGAAGTGATGAACCCATGTTTCATCGCGTGTAACAATCTTTGACAAGAAATTGTCACCCTCAGCCACATGACGAGCAAGCAATTCCGCACAGATGGTTCTCCTTTGCTCTTTATGGTGTTCGGTTAGACAACGAGGGACCCAGCGGGAACAAACCTTTGAATATCCCAACTGGTGAACAATTGTGACAGCACTACCAACAGAGATGTCAAGTTGAGCACCGAGTTGTTTGATGGTGATCCGTCGATCGTCTCGAACGAGTGTGTTGGCACGCTCCGCCATTGCAGGAGTCACAGCTGTGCACGGCTGGCCCGCACGCGGGAGATCAGACAGTCTTGCTTGACCTTGCGGCGATGATGACACACGCTTTGCCCAACGACTCACCGTGCTTTTGTCCACTGCCAGATCACCGTAGACATTCTGCAGGCGCCTATGAATATCTGAGATGCCCTGGTTTTCCGCCAAAAGAAACTCGATCACTGCCCGTTGTTTGCAACGCACATCCGTTACAGACGCCATTTTAACAGCTCCGTACAGCGCTGCCACCTGTCGGAAGTCAATGAAACTATACGAGACGAAGCGGGAATGTTTGAAAATATTCCACAAGAAATTTCCGGTTTTTTCAACCAAAATTGGCCGAGAAAAAAAATGTGTTGCATTACTTATTGAACTGCCCTCGTATAATCCCCCTCGTTCTTAGTATGCTGTTGGCTATTATCCCACTAATTCTCATATATGAAAAAACAATTATGGGAGGAACAGGCTTATCAGTGGCATTTGCTGTAATAAGTAAATTAGATTTTCTCTCTCATCATTCTCAACATTGCATACAACTTTATTACCCTTATGTGAGATCAATTTTTACCCTTAAGACCGCAAAAAATGGACTACCATCAGAATTGAAAATCTAACTGCATTATTTGCCGTTTTCAATTTTTTTTCCTTTCAAATTGGTTCCATTTCTGTACACCAGTGATGGACTTCTTGTTCAGCGACATATTTACAGGGCATTATCAAGTTTTGTGTCAGTCTTTCTTTCAGATCTGGATTTTTCCACAAATTATGTAAGCTATTTCTGTCTAGTCTTCCTCTAGCAAATGGGTTTTTGTCTTTTCATTTCACTTGTTTGACGTACACTGAGCACCAATATTTCTTTTGTTACTGGATGGTCCACTTTTTTAGCTGAGAAAAGCCAGTCTAGTGGAAGGGCATCAGTTGTCTGATTTGGGACTTTTGCTTCTTACTTTGTAACACAATACCACTCTTAGTACATCCAGCTCTTTGGCTGCAGCAACCATTAGGATGCCTACCAAGACAGCTTTTATAGCTTTTGTCATCCGTTCATGCCTGTAATTTCTCTTGGGCCTCATATCTGGTGCAAGATGCTACAGAGACTGACATTGTGTCAAAGATTGGTAGCATATTCACATAAATAAAATTCCAAGAGGGAAATTTGCAATGTAATTGAAATTGGCCATTGATAAGTTTTGAACTCAATGTAAATATAAAACCATGGGACCAGTCACCAATGCCTGACAGGGGTGTCAAAAGCTGGAACATCATAGCAAATGATGTACCATTTTTATACCCTCCCCCCCTTAAAGCACTGACTTACTGACATTTTTGCCCCACAGTCAACCCTATGTTTACCATTTACATTTACGAACATCAATATAGTTTGTCTAACACATTTTTCTCAAAATCATGTAATTTTTTGATAGGAATTATTTATAAATCTTACTTTACTATTTTTTGATGAGGAGTGAATATGATACTCTTTCAGAAGTTTTTGTTGGTGTGGAAGTGTACTCAAACACAGGCATGTGCAATGCCATTTGGCATTTCTCACAATCATACCATGTCACTGCCTCCTTGCTATGCACACTACACAATTTCTGAAGTGTGTTCTCTTGATGAGATTTGGGGGCAGGAGAGAGAGAGAGAGGGGGGGGGGGGGGGGGGAGGCTAACAAAACATGCCCAATTTGCTGCTTGCAGTCTAACAGAAGAAATTCCAAATTCCAGATTGGGGCTGTCCACGTCTATGGTAGTCTCGTCGAGTGACCTGCTCTATTATGTCATCAGGCACCTGAATTCTAAACCGATTGAAACAAGATTTTTTCCTTCCACTTTGCTCAGTAGGACACATTAATTGAAAATCCCTATGTTCATAAGGCAAAAGAAAATTTTCTTATAACCTCTGGCATATATTCTCATGACAGGGAAAGTTAACAACTGCTGGTCCTGTCTGTCAACTGTGTTCATTAAATTATCATGTTGTATAATTGCTTGCAGATTCTGGACTGGGGTTATGGTTTTCCTATCAGTTTTTCCTCTTGCTGTCATACTCACACGTGTATGAATAACGGATAGCATATTTACTTCTTTGTGCCTATGGCATCTGTGCGCTTTTCAGTGAGCCTTACAAACAATAACAGGGAAGTGTACCAGTTGTCAACAAACACTGTACGACCATTCCAAATATGGATGCATGAAGTCCATAACAACAGCTTCACTATTCAGGATTTCTTTATTGCTTGGCTCGCCCCCCACCCCCTCTGTATACATCTCAAATCCTAAACAGTAGCCACTACTTGTAGCAGAGCCTACCCCTAACTTCTTTCATCAACTGTAATATCTTCTTCAGGATATTAAACACTTTGCAAATTTTGTTTGAGATGGTCAGTAACAGGTTGCAACTCGTTCAGGATCAGCATTCTCGTTATTATTAAAATGAAGGAACCTAGAATCATGTAAGAATCGTTGGATCAGCTGGAGAATGGGATACAACTTCTTGTTGGCTTTGACCAATGACATCATATTTTGGTCAAAGGTATTAATTTGTTTATTTTCAAGCCATAGATACTAAATCAGTTCTCTTCTGTGGCGAAGCATCGTAATTGTAAATAGAAATAAATGAACATGTTGTTTTGAGACAGATACTGAGTGCGCTTTTTGTCACTTGTGGTAATTTAAATCATTTGTGGACGTGTTTTGAATTATAAATTTTCCTGATAGTGAGTCGGTCCATTTGCTGTTTCCTCTGCAAGTAATTCATATCTTGTACTATGTAGGTCTGTTAAAGAATGTGATACTAGTACTAGCGAAAGCAAAAAAAGCGAAGTAGTAACACTGGCATCCTGTCAGCTAAAGTACAGGATACAAATTTTATGTCTGACGCTTTTTTTCGCTTGCATTAGTACTAGTACCCTATACTCCAGCTGATACTAATAATAGTGAAGGTGAAGAAAACCAATACACAAAAAAATTTTATGTATGTAGACTGAGGTACTCCATGCCAGTGTTATGTATGTCACTCTTTTTTGCTTTTGCTAGCACTAGTAGCCCATCCTTCAGTTGGCCTGAGGAACAGCCTACTATGCTTTTCTAATGTGAAACAAATGATATACGTAACATTACATTCGAAATATGGATGTCCATGATATGTTTTCTCTGTACTGCAATTGTTTGTTTCTCAACACTCATCTATGCTTTTTAAATCTTTGGAATGCATCATCTATGGTGACTTGTGACATTTGTCAAACCCGACGGGTTGTATACCACTCTTCAGTATACCTGAATCTTCTACACACATAAAAAAAAGTCTTGCATCACCTCGGTTCTGAGAGTTCCGGAACCGGTACAGAAAATTGGAATAGAGATCAACATAAACATCATTTCTGCCCTTTTTATTGCTCATGAAAAACACACATTGCATGTTGTACCACCATACAGCGAGACCTTCAGAGGTGGTGGTCCAGATTGCTGTACACACCGGTACTTCTAATACCCAGTAGCACGTCCTCTTGCATTGATGCATGCCTGTATTCATCATGGCGTACTATCCACAAGTTCATCAAGACACTATTGGTCCAGATTGTCCCACTCCTCAACGGCGATTCGGCTGGTTGGTGGGTCACATCGCCCATAAACAGACTTTTTCAATCTGTCCCAGGCATGTTCAATAAGGGTTGACGTCTGTCTTTTCTCAAACCTGTTAATTCAGCAGTCGTCAGAGAGCACCAGAAAATGGCGTTACTGTGCGTGTGCAGCCATGACGACGTAGGAATCCTGTATGTTTGTACCTATATAGCATTACGAGATCTTTACATTACATTGTAAATGAAACAGAACATCAGAGGGCACCCCAACAGCATTGAAATTTCATAAACCAGACTAAAATGCATAATTCGGCTGAACGTACACATTCATATGTCCAGATTCACAAAGGAGTAGGACCCAACCTGATGTTAAGCTTTTCAGTGTGGTTTATGGGCTGCAAATTTTCTTGGAGTACCAGTACTGTATTATCACGTGTTTGGTTATTACGGCATAACGCCGTACGTACCAGTAGGTAAAAACGGGCACTTGTAATTCAGCAAACAGTTGACACTAGCCAATACTGTGGAATGAAACATTTTGTTTCAAATAAATTGACTGCCTCTGCAGAAAAGATTAATAACATCCAAATTTTTTTAGCAAATTGACAAAGATAAATTTAGCGTTCTGCAAGGCATTTTAATTCACTTGGTAGCTCTCGGCCACAGAAATCCATTTTGTTTTCATTTTACATGAGAGTTGTAAATAGACTGTTCTGCGCATGCGCAAATCTGGCAGAAGATTTTTCCACCTAGTGTCTGGCTGCCAGCTGCTACTGCTGATACAGCTAACAGCCGTACTTGCAAGCAGCCAAGAGCGGGAGCAGCTTCTGCTCATACGCGACTAAACTGCGCATAACTGATGGAACATGGTTCAAAATTGTTTTCTTTGAAAATGCCTCTGGAATAATAGTTAAAACTTGCACATTTTCACTGTAGGATGCACAATATTCAACAGCTGAATTCGTATTTGTGAAAAATTCCTGGCACGAGGTGCAAGAGTGCTTTGGTTCATTTTCTTCTGAAGATGGAATTTCTACTTTGAAGAGTGTGGTCACTTTTACTGTGGTGTAATCATCCATGGCTTTAGTAATTTCCCTGCACTTTCTTGACTTCAATGACCACGGTTTCTCAACAGGACTAACATCTGCCTCTGAAGTTGAGTGATTCAGGGTATTTAATTCTTCCTCTATTGATGCAAAATCTGCATCAAGGGAGGCTGCACCTTGTTCAGATACTATCACTGTTGTTATTCTGTCAAAACATTTAGAACACAAAAGGTCATCACTGCAAACTATTTCACTTTGAAACAGAGTCTTCAAATGAGAACACTTATTCCCGACCGGAACAAAGTCTATTTTTTTGTTTTTCCGATATATCACTCTTTTATGGATACGCAAACAGTCAGCACACTTCACTCTCCTGTGACCCCGGTCAGAAGACATTTCAAATAGTCCTTTTCACAAAACATACCGAAAATGCGTCAACTGGCAAATTCACCACGAAAACACAGAACTCACTGGATGGTCTCAGATTTCTTAGAAGCCTCTGCAGTAAGCAAATTAGCAATGAACAACTGCACTACAGAAACCTGCAGTGAACAACCATGACAAAGAAACTGACAAGAAACTACAACAAAGTGTTCGAAATCTCTGCGAAAATGAAAGTGAAAAGAAATAACTGCAACACAGACAACAGAAATAAACATGGTAACAAAGAAATTAGTAAGAAACAATTTCAGTGAAGACATACATTATCCTTTAAGATTTTTTTTATAATAAAACCTGCCCAATGGTACTAATCAACAGAAAAAAAATCTAACATTTCTGGATTGGCATTTTTGAAAATTTTTTTTTCTGTAACTTATAAAAAGAAATAAAAAGAAATCAAAAGGCGACAGTAACAGAACTTCGACAGATATGTCCAAACGGAGGATACCATTGTAACCATAAAGCAATTATCTTTCAAATAAAAAAAACTCTAACAAAATATCTGAATTCGCATCTTGAAAATGGGTGTTTGCAGTATCATCTTTGAAGGCCTGTATCTTGGGGCAGGAATTTTTTTGAAGAAAGCAAAAAATATGTCATTCTTTGTTACTCCTGAATTTTAACATATGCTAAGTTCAATAACATCCGAGACTATGAAGGTAACACCCTTGCCTGAAGCAATATGGATTATGCCTTCTGAAGATACATATTCATTATTATCAATATTTCTCTTTCCACTAAAAGTACTGCAAGGCATGCGTATAACATTAGGACCAAAAACAAACTCAATGAAGACTTTCAAATGTTCAAATGTGTGTGAATTCCTAAGGGACCAAACTGCTGTCATCAGTCCCTAGACTTACACACTACTAACTTAAACTAACTTATGCTACGAACTACACACACACACCCATGCCCGAGGGAGGACTCAAACCTACGGCAGGAGTGGCCGCGCAGTTCGTGACATGACGCTTCACATCGTGCGGTCACTGCGTGGCGTAAGAAGACTTTGAGGTGGCTAAGATTAGCACACGAAGTTATCAGATGGGTACAACTATATTAAGCAAACTACCAGGACACATTAAAAGTTGTGTAGACAACGAAGATAACAGGAGAGGAATTTGTTGATTAAGTGAAGCGGTCATTACTGTTGCACCAACACACAACCAAATGTTCAACTAACCTATACCTAAATCTGCGCTGCAGATCACGCTGTCATCATAACCTACATACAATAAAATATAGATGCAAAAAATATTATTATTTTTATATTCACTTTTTTTTGCATGCATTTGATATCAGATGCCAAATCACCACTAAATTACAGAAAGAAGACAACACTGGCAGGTTCAGTTGTCCCAATAGGGCCATGCCCAGTAATCTACTATGGTATTTCAACCAAACTTAAAACTGATAGTAGCTTTATCTATTATTTAAATGAATTATGTACACCTTATACATCTTTCTTTCCACATAGTCCCCTTAAATGAGAAAAATACAAACAACAGTACTTGCATATTACTACAGAAATTGCTGAATCTGCAGTGCCATCTTGGCGGGAAATGTAAGCCTAGCCAGCCGAAGTGGCCGTGCGGTTAAAGGTGCTGCAATCTCGAACCGCAAGACCGCTACGGTCGCAGGTTCGAATCCTGCCTCGGGCATGGATGTTTGTGATGTCCTTAGGTTAGTTAGGTTTAACTAGTTCTAAGTTTTAGGGGACTAATGACCTCAGCAGTTGAGTCCCATAGTGCTCAGAGCCATTTGAACATGTAAGCCTACATAAAAGACTATTGAGAAGAGTTTCACTTCTAAGCACTGCTAAATTTTTCGGGGTTTGTGTTCGACAAACGTACATAACATGCATTAAAATACAAATCGAAAACTTGTTCAAATTTATTAAGTTTACGTTACAGTTTTAGTTTCTATGACGAACAGTCGGTATATGCACGGCAAAGTGCGTTTGAATACAAAATAAACATAAACAATGGTCAGTCTATCACAACAACTTTTACCTGGTAACCATATTCGTTGCTTTCTCGAGTTCACAGCCAAATAATCATCTTCTAACCCAACAAGGACATCGTGCTACGTTGCAAATCAGTCTCTCACCATAGTCAAGGTATTGGGGAAGTACATTATCGCACACTAACGCGGAGTGCTCAATATTTCTTTGTATTTTTTACAACTCACGTATATTAGCCTACTATGTACAAACAATTGTTTACATTACACAGCAACTAAAATATAAAAAATATGCAGTTCATAGTTACTTACTGTCACAAAAACATAAGTTTGAAAACAGAATACTTTTATTGCGTAAAAAAACATTAGCGATGTATTACCTTCTGCTGATCTACGGGGTTTAATTACTTTATATGCGTCCGACGTATCCGAATTGCTCCGACTTGAATAGTGAGTAACAGACGTACAATTCAACCTTTTTAAACCATTCCGACCCAAAAACAACCTCACCGATTGCTGCATCTGGAAACCAAACTTACTGCTTTAACTTGTCATAATACTTAATCAAAATAACAGTTCCTTTGTTATTTCTAACAAAAGCGCATCGAAACAAACATGAAAAAAATTTCCGAACAAAATCCAAATATCCTAAACGCAGCACGATAAACATATCTTTGTTCTATCATCCTTGGTCATCGTGAAAGACCATGGTCCACAGTAGTGTTGGGCTGAACTGCGATTTTCCGATATGAGTGATTTCTATGAATGCTACTTCTCAGTATCTGTTATTCTTAACTGTAATTTGTCGTAGTTAAGGAACCTAAAGCCCGATCCGCACGCAACGATCTGTCTGCGCAGACATCGGCGCAGATGTCTGTACATGCAAAAGATCGCTGCAAATGTGGTGTGTTCACACGACACAAACCCCAACCTACTACTCGGCCGCCATCTGTCGGTGTAGAAAAGAAATATCAGTGGAAAGCGACTACGCTCCCCGAAAACGTCAAAATTTAATTCAGATATTTTGAAAAATAGAAATGGAGGAAGTTCTGTTGTGGTCTGTGTTCGCAACTTGTGTTGCAAAAAACATTCAGACCAACCGCAGGAAACAGAGAAAGCGGTCAAAATGGTGCAGACAGTGGCTGCTAAAGCGAAAGCAGTTTTGTCACGTAAATTTACTGCGAGAGTTGCAGGGCGAACCTGTTTTGTTTTACATAACCTCGTGTTCCATTTCCTCGCACATTGGCACTCCAATTTCATCTTCAATTGTACTCCTGCTTGGTCTTGGCGTTTCTTGATCTCTAAGAAAGCCAAGTAGATCAAAATACCATAACGTTGGCTGGTATACTTGATCTACTCCTACACCAGGTCTTCTAGATTTCTGAACTTTGGATAACTCTTTTCGGTAAACAGTTCGCTGACAGACTAATTTAGTTGACTTGCCTTCATGAACTCATCCTTCAGGAAAGCGTAAATAGCTTCACATGTGTTGGGTATTATTTCACTCAATGCTTGTTTCGATATTGCAGATGAAAATTCCAAATCATTGTAGCTCCTTCCTGTTGCTAGGAATCTTCATGTTACTGCCAGGCGTTCATGAGGAGAAATTGCCCTTCTCATACAAGTATTTTTTCTCATAATATGAGGGGTTACATGCTTTAAGAGATAATTATAAGTTTCGACATCCATCCGCAAATAATTTCGCCAGTTCGCAACGAAATTATTTTTTTATTACCGTTTCTCTGTTTGCCGAGGCGCCAACTGCCCGCAATTTTCAATTAGAGTATTGTATGCTGCTGTCTTTTTGTCTCGGTCACTATATTCTTTACTTTTAATCTTCCACAAACATGGGTGATTTCTGTATATTTCAGTGAATTCACTTACAAACTCTCGAGAACACTGACGAGTATCAGCCATTTTAATGCCCTGTGCACACAAATGCAAACACTAGACTGAGCAAACAGCTGTTTCGCGCCAGATTTGCGACGATCTCCCGTCCACACGCTCCAACTTGTCTGCGCAGATGTGGTTTGAACCGACAGATTTGAGAGGTTTCGCTCAAACCTCCAACTCCAACTTCCAGGTTTGCACAAAACTCAGGTTGGTGCAGATCTTCTGTCTGCACGCAACGATCTGTCTGCGCAGATTTGGTGTGCGCAGACATTTGCGCAGACAGATCGTTGCGTGTGGACGGGCCTTAAGTCGCGTATCCCTCCGCCACTGCTATTTCTGCTACTTCCGCGATTTCTGCGACTTCTGTGACTTACCACCGTATGAAAAAGCTACATCTGTCCACACAGGAAATTGCATCTCAACAAACCTGTCATTGGTAAGTATGTTTTACGTTTGTTCTTCCGTTGGATTTAATCTTGTATTAAAGAAACGACTGTGAAAATATTAATAGCGTAATTAATATGTAAGTAGCCATACAGTACCGTAATAGTTCGTGTTTAGAAAATGAATTCTAACATATTGTTATGTTCTCAGGTACCCGAACTACATTTCAGTCACTCAGTAAAGTGATAACTCGAAATATCATTGTCAGCAGATCTGGAGAAATTGCCACTGCGTCTTTAGACCGTTTTCGTCAGACGAGAGGTTAGTTTCTAAGTGTTTCGATGGACTTAATTACTTAAGTGAGATCGTTCTTGCAAATGTGAAATATACCCCATTGAGTGGCTTTCATTACAGCAAATATTAGCAATCTACTCTGTCAATTATATTGCTTGTAATTAGTGACAGCAAAAATTGTTTAATAATTCTTGTGATTTTGCAGACACAGTTCTGGTTGCTGTACGTATCTATCCACATCAAGGCTGTTGGGAGAGACTCGTGAAGATTCAAGAGAGCTCTTAGAGGATTTGCAGTTTAAAAGTGACATTATTGCGAAATAAGTGTGCAGATGAGTGATTAAACTGTGTTTTATCGAAGTTGTTGTGCGGTTTTAAAGGAATAATAAATGTTAAATACAGTGAGCGAATAATGAAAATCTCATTTTCCACATGTTAAGTCGTCCTATACCCGTAATTTTCCGCCACATATTTATTGGTAAACACTTGGAGAGTGACGTGCCGCCCCCCCCCCCCCCCCCTCTTTCTCCGCAATCTTAGTGTGACACTGACCTGTAACATATCCCGAAGTCTACAATATGCATTTTGAGGCTGTTGATACGAAAGTGGGAAGTACAGATCTTACAGTTAAATCAGGAATAGCTTAAGTGAATTACTTAAAAGTAACACAGGAAAAGCTTACATATGTAGGTGGTAGTAGTGTCGGCAAAAAGTTCTTGTGTGTGAAGTTGCCATGTAGAACACCAGGTGTAAAACTTTTCTCCCGAGTCTTGAACTGTGTCAGAACAAAAGTGAGTCATTCATATGACACAATAATACTGTTTTTATTTCACTACACTTATACAGGTGTTTGAGTTCTGCTGTGTTAACATTGCAAAGTCCTGTAGGCATGTGGAGTATTAACCAAAACTGTCATATTGGAAGCAGAATCAAACACATTTGTTACGTTACTTGATATTTTTAGGAGAAAAAGGCAATGTTGCTTCTTATTAATATAATACATTTAGAGTCACAGCTGTGTTTGACCAACCATAACTGATGCTGAATGTGCATGTCGTCATATAATATGAAGGGCTTATTTCAATAGTGGTACAAGTCCATTACCTCCACTTTTTTGTCTGAAATTAATGATCCAAACAAACATAAATAAAGGTTCATCTCTAGCAAGAAGCCATATGCTTGAATATTTCTGGTATCTCAACTGCAGATTTTTCAGCACTCATTTAACTTTACGAGTCTGTATCTCAAAATGAACGAAACTGGACTTGTACCACTATTGAAATAAGCCCTTCATATTCAGTATTATGCACAGTCACACACAGCACGTCGATCTCGTGAGGCACAAGGCTCTCGAAACGAAGTACGTACGTCGGTCAACAGATGGCACTAGGAAAAGAATGTTAACTGCGCTTTTTAGTTGCTACTTGCGACTCTTAGTTGCGATTTGTCACAGAAATCGCAGTTTGACTCGGTAGCGAATAGCATAGTATGAACTGTGCTCAAGAGATGGCACTGCTAACTGCGCTTTTTAGTTGCTACTTGCGACTCTTAGTTGCGACTTGTCACGGAAATCGCAGTTAGACTCGATAGCGTGTCGCAGAGATGAGAGTAGTACAAACTTTGCTCAACAGATGGCACTGCTAACTGCGCTTTTTAGTTGCTACTTGCGACTTGTCACGGAAATCGCAGTTAGACTCGATAGAGTGTCGCAGAGATGAGCGTAATACGAACTTTGGCCAACAGATGGCACTATTAACTGCGCTTTTTAGTTGCTACTTGCGACTTCTAGCCGCGATTTGTCACTGAAATCGCAGAAAGCAGTACGAAATTCGGCCAACAGATGGCTCACGGCGTTGAATGTGAAATGCTACTTGCGACTGCTAACTGTGACTGAAATCGCAGTTAGATTTTGAAAAGTTGTTATTGTGATATATGTGACTTCTCAATCACTGTGATTTCTAACAGATACAACTCGTCGGCTTTGGACAATGACGTCACAAGTCGCCAAACGAGAAGCGATTCTTCTTAGTGTTGTAGCTCCCTGCAGTAGCTGATAAGTGTTTTTTGGCTTTTTAAAAATAAAAAATCACGAGATAGAATAAACAGATCCACTTTATTAAGCAATCAGTAAAAAAACGAAACTGAAACATAACAGCAAAAGCGAAAATGGTAAACTGCTCTCTGGCGACTTGTGACGTCATTGTCCAAAGCCGACGGGTTGTATCCCCTGCTACACTAGACCCCGATTTCCTGCCCACCACTAGTCCACAGTTTACACACGACAACTTGCATGTGCGAACACTTCGTAGCGTGTTAAGTGGATCTTCGCAAAGAGACAAGATTTGCGCAAGACTTAGCTGCTCTCTATTCTGGCTCACGGATAATGGGTCGTATGACTAAAATGGAGAACATACTTTATTCTCAGAACTTAAGAAAAAGTTCTCTGGTTGGCATGAATAAAGCGAGTTTGTGTTGTAGTTTATGCAGATTAACGCAGCTAAATGACATGTAACAACTATTTAAGGGACAAAATAAACTTATGCTTTCTTCGCACAACACATAATAATACATTTCACTACCAAAGTCTATTACGTTGCCCCATCAACAAACACGGAACATGTGTATTCCACAGAGTCTAATGCACTCTGCACATCATATCTTGTGCGCCACTATGCACGCTGGAAAATGTTTGTTCACATATCCCCAACATTCCTCCTTGAACAAATATTTTTCAGACACTCAACACTATACATCCCAGGTTAAACCATAATGTTTCACCTGCTTCTGAAATTTGTTCTTACTGAGATGCTTGGTTAGGAGATCAGATAACATTTTTTTCCGTGAATAGATTACTGAGAATTATATTCCCCTGTTCCACATGATGTCTTATAAAGTCAATCTGTTTGGATCTTACACTGGTGACATTATTTTTTGCAAGTTTAATAGCTCCCATATTGTCACAAAATACCACAGTTGGCTTTAATGGTGGAGGAGATTCTAATTCACTCATCAGTGTACAGATCCAAAGAGCTTCTTGGATAGTGGAGGACAAGGCAATATATTCAGTTTCTACAGTACTCAAAGCAACAATTCGTTGTCTCTTACAAGACCATGATATCAATCCTCCCATTAATCTAAAACAACTTCCAGTGATGGTGTGTCTGCTTTCCACCTCATTTCCCCAGTCTGCATCACTGTATCCTTCCAAATTTACATTTCCAGTTTTAGAATATTTAAATATCTGAATAGTCTCTTGACGTGGCAAATGCAATGTCTGGTCTGGAAGTCTGTGCTAAGTACAGTAGACTTTCTACAGCTTCCAAATAGGGCACACTTTCCTTACATTTATTGCCATCATCAGTTATTGGCAGTTTGGCATTGTTTTCCACAGGAGTAGAAATAGGTTTACAATTTTCCATGTTGAGCTTTTCTAAGATATGCCTTGTGTAGAGAGATTGATCAATCCATAATTCTTCTCTGTTGGCACTCCTTAGGATCTTCATGCCTAAGTATTGATTACTTTCCCCTAAATCATGCATATTAAATTCTGACCATAACTGTTCTTTAAAAAGGCCATCTGGCTTTCACTTGGTTAAAATTTTAAAAAATCATCTACCCATATGGCCATGATTGCAATATCTTATAAAATAAACATGCATGTATCTAGAAAAATCATCTATGAAAGTCAGGAAATAGAAGCTACCTCCTAAGGATTTATTCTCCATAGGTCCACAGAGATCTGAATGTATGAGTTGCAAGACTGCAGTAGATCTGCTCTAACTTGATTTAAATGGCAATCTAGCCTGCTTCCCTTGCAAACACACCTCACATTGAACATTATTCATTCCATAATTTTCCATCCCAGTTGCCATATTCTTCAGTAAAGTCATACTTTTCCTATTCAAATGTCCAAGCCTCCTATGCCACAAGAAACCTTTTGCAGCATAAACAGAATGATTTCCTGATTCAGCAGTATTTTGAACTGTATTCACTTTGTAAATACCTCTTACATGACTTGCAGTAGCTACAATATCATCACAAGAGTTTATCACTTTGGCTCCCTCTATATCTAAGATAACTTTATTACCCTTCTTTACTATTTCGCTTACTTACAACAAATTAGTTGCAATATTATTTACATAGTGTACATCATGAGCAGAAACAATTTCTTTTCCCCATTTATAAGCAAATTAAGATCCACTTTTCGTGCAAGTTCACACCTTAACTTAGATCCGCCAACTGTAGAAATTCCAATGTCAGTCCTTGACTGAACATCATACAAACCTGACGGAGCTTTGGTAATGCGCACAGATGCTCCTGAATCTAGGAACCATTCTGCATGATCGTTACTCGCTTCATTATAAGAGTAAAAAACAGTCAATGCCTTAACTTTATCGGTAGTCTTTCTCTCAGGACTACTAGAATTAACATGCTTCTTTTCTTTTATACTTAACTTTCTGTTACATTTTGAAGCAATATGTTCAATTTTGTGGCATCTGAAACATCTTATTCGCTTCGTCTTCTTGTACTTAAGTGTATAAAGCCAACGAGGTTTCTTTTTCTGAAGCATTAGAATTTGGTTCATTCTTCAGGTTCTGTAGAATCTTTACTTTAACACTATCCGCTTTAATGGATATTCTCGAACTTTCCACACCCGTAATCATTGGCGAATATTTCTCTGGTAGTCCAGCTAGCAATAAAGTTTCAATCCATTCATCTGCAATTTCAAAACCAATATTCCTCAGGCGATTGAACTTACTTTATTCACATATTCATCCACGCTTTTACACTTACTCAATATTTTGGTTGTCAGCTCACGCAGTAATCCTACTTTTCTGGTTAAACCATTATCTTCAAATGCGTTTTTCAGTTTCTCCCATACCTCCTTTGCTGATGTAGCTTTTTCTATGTGAACATAATTCACTGGATCAATCAAAAGGATTAGTTTTGATTTCGCCTTTCGATCCTTTGTAGCAAAAGGTGATTCCGTAGGTGCCAATTTACCGTTTATGACGTCCCATATGTCATCCAAGTGCAAATACGACAGGCGTCTAAAGCTAGCGAAATGAGGGATGCTCAACTACCGGACCTACCGATAGATGGCTCTAGCGCGTGCCGGCCAAAGATCGTATCATTGAGTGTGGTCCGCCCAACGAGTTAAAATTTCATAGAGTGGCTGAGATACTAGTTACAGCGCTCCTAGCGGCAACCAATGCTAACTCGTTGGTTTCTCGGTTCTCGCCAAATTCAGATATGGCGGACCCAACTCGTTGCGAGAAACGAAGTGTCAAAACACGGATGGAAATGTTTTTCGTTCTGCGCCCTGATAAGTCTTTTATGTTGGATGTTCCAGATATCTACACATCAAGATAATGAAGTGTTTCTAATCTAGCGAGAAAAAACAGTGACAGTTCTGCTATGAAATTCCTAAATTCGAGTGTGTTTTGGAAGTTTAACAAGCTGGCCTATAAATTGTTTACTATTAATTTTATGAGCGCTTTACTTATTTGCCCGTTTTAAAATACTATTTAAGATTCAATGGATCTCAACAAATTACCTTGGTTGCCAAAGCTTTTAACTGCAGGTATTATTAGGAAAATCAAGTGTGGAAAACAGTGAAGATGTCTCTTGAAAAAAAGTTGACTGACAACAGAAATTACAACTGAACTATTAAAGTATTACTTAGTTATAAACGGAAAAACTGTTATTTTTCTTTATCTGAAGTGATGCATTACCGATCTGCATATATGCTGACACTGTAATTGCAACATGAACTTACGAATTTGGC
Source organism: Schistocerca serialis cubense (assembly GCF_023864345.2). NCBI lineage: Eukaryota > Metazoa > Arthropoda > Insecta > Orthoptera > Acrididae > Schistocerca > Schistocerca serialis. The sequence goes on from NC_064644.1 coordinate 416,630,180, forward strand.
TCTCTCTTTGATCAGAAATTTAAATGCCATGATTTTATTAACGCCTGTACATGACACAGTGTATTTTAACTGAGTGATAAGGTAGAACCACCAGTTTTTGACAGTGCTTCAGTCTTTGATACGAGACAAGAAATACATTTAAATGAGACAAACACAAAGGCCAACGTTAAGGTTCCTCTTAAATGCATAACTGGTATCATTTGGAAGTTAAGTGTAGTAATAATATTACATTGGACTGATCCATGATGATGTAGGAAGTGAAGGAACTTGTTGAAAATAACATCGATCACAGCTGTTAATTTTAAGGTTGGGCTGTCTAAAAACTGTAATTTTCCAGTCTGACGCGGTTCTAGGCGGTCAGTCCGGAACCGCGCGACTGCTACGGTCACAGGTTCGAATCCTACCTCGGGCATGGATGTGTGTGATGTCCTTAGGTTAGTTAGGTTTAAATAGTTCTAAGTTCTAGGGGACTGATGACCACAGATGTTAAGTCCCATAGTGCTCAGAGCCATTTGAACCATTTTTTCCAGTCTGACACCCAAATAATGACTGGTATCATGGTTTTATTTTAAAATTGAATTCAAAACATGTCAGTGAGCAAAATTAATTACACTATGAATTACAACCATGGAATTTAATTTCTGTGTATCTTGGTTCCAGTCTTTGACATGGTGTCAATCACTGGAATGACTGGTTGTCATGATACGGCCCAAGCAAAAAACAAACCTGAAAGCGAAAGCTGCAGAAGCTGGCCAGACAGGCACCCCAATGGCTGCTACAATCTGTGTCAGACAAGGGTGACATTACATTGCAAATTTAGTGTAAAAACTTCCATATTGTCTGAATTTGCCCTATACTGACAGGACATTCTAGTCCAGTCGATTTTCTTATCTGCAAAAGTACACTAGCCAATACCAGTGGTACAAAGGTAGTGCCAAATTGCAAACTATCCAGTAACAACAGAAGTATTGCTGGACAATGTACAGTAAATAATATGTAATAACCTGAGAAATTCAGAGTTGGTTTGAAGAAATAGAATAGCATTTGGAAAGAGTAACATTTTGAAAATAACAAATGACACAAGTAGGGTTTTCAGTTCTTATGAAACCTCACTTAATTTTCTCTCTCTCTCTCTCTCTCTCTCTCTCTCTCTCTCTCTCTCTCTCTCTCCATTCTTACGGGAAAAATGTGATAAAATAAAAGTGCAAGAAAGTTGTGTACAATGTTGGAAATGATGAAAAAGAAAATCTCGCTATGCTTTTAACAGCATATGCTGCTGTAAAGCTTGCTCCTCTTAAGAACATCATTTTCTCAGAGGGAAACATTCCATGTGGGAAAAATATATCTAAAAACAAAGATGATGCGACTTACCAAACGAAAGCGCTGGCAGGTCGATAGACACACAAACATACACAAAAAATTCAAGCTTTCACAACAAACTGTTGCCTCATCAGGAAAGAGGGAAGGAGAGGGAAAGACGAAAGGATGTGGGTTTTAAGGGAGAGGGTAAGGAGTCATTCCAATCCCGGGAGCGGAAAGACGTACCTTGGGGGAAAAAAGGATGGGTATACACTCGCGCGCACACACACACACACACACATATCCATCCACACATATACAGACACAAGCAGACATATTTATATTAAATACCAAGAACATGAGGGTGTCACAGTGGAGATTTGTTTTCTGGTACTGATACAACTATTCCACAGCAAGACTTACTTTCAATAGGTGTGGCAGCAGTGCATTCCCATAGGATAACAGAATATTATGTCCTCCAGGAATCACATTGGGTACACCACTTACAGCATAAACTGTACAGCAACTACAATGTTTTGTGAGCAAGTAATACCAGTCAGTATCTTTAATTTTAACATAAGTCTTGACTCCCTTAATTACCTGCTTATACGTGTGCTTGTACTACAGGTTATTGGTAAAGCAAATACTTATTGAATAGGTCTTCACACTTTTAATACTTAGCAGAAATTCTGAAAAAAGTAAATTCTTTTATTACTGTATCACCTCTATGGTGAATTAAGAGGTACTGACTGGTTTCATTGAACATTTAATAGAAGCCTTCTTTTTACCTGCTCTTGATAAAGAGCCATTCCAAGTTCTGTACATTACAATCTCTCGCATTTTTCATGAGGTTTGTTATTCTGTACACTAATATTTCTTCTTCTAAATGGTAAATATTGCATTCAGACATTGTTGGTATTAAAGGTAATTCATGAAATAAATTATATTTAAACCAGAAAATTATAGGTTCCACATGACACATGAAAAGTACCTTGTTACACACATGTATGTACAGATTCCAAAATGTCTGTGAATTTGAGTTACAAACTTTTTTAAATAGAAATATGAAGATCACAATACTTTGGCTCTGCAATAACTCAAACGTAAAATACCTTAGTTCCCTATGGGAAACTTTGTTCTTTACGTGACTCGAGCAACTGCTTTCACTCTTAATGGAAAACTAAATGGTTTATGTTAAAGTTAACTTGCAAAAAGTGTAACCATTGTTACATAATTTCTATGAAGTAAGATTCCTTAATGTTAATTCCTTCCATTGTCATCGTAACTTGATAATTTCAGTTCCATATGGGACATATGACCTTTAAAAAAAAAAAAAATGAAATGCTGTTATTACTATGACCAAACAAAATCTTTTTAACATGTAGTACACAGTTTAAATCAGCAAAAAGTGTAACTGTATAATTGAGGTAAATGTTGATGAAAATTAGGCATGTAACATGAATACTGAAATTTCCTAATCTGCAGCTTATGGTCGTGTGGTAGCGTTCTCGCTTCCCGCACCCGGGTTCGGTTCCCGGTGGGGTCAGGGATTTTCTCTGCCTCGTGATGACTGGGTGTTGTGTGATGTCCTTAGGTCAGTTAGGTTTAAGTAGTTCTAAGTTCTAGGGGACTAATGATCATAGATGTTAAGTCCCATAGTGCTCAGAGCCATTTGAACCATTTTTTGAAATTTCCTAGATTTCCAAGTGTAACTGTAATCACTGTATTCAGTACTTTGTAGTGCTAGAGAGATAATTCTATATGATTATTTGCATTCTCTTCACCTCCCCCCTCCCTCAACACAGGAAAATATAATAGAAAGACCTCCTAGCAAAATAAAGACAAAATTCAGAAAATTAGGTTTTGCCTGAATCAGGCCCCCTTATTCTAGAATGGTTCTAAAGTAATAAGAATGCTCACGATCAATTGAAATAATGTGTTCATTCTAGGAAGTATTAAAACAAGAATTAAGAGAGTAACAATTTTATTGCTCCTATGTTGCAGAGTATCCACAAACATTACTGTTTGAAACACAGGGCCACTGCATATTCCATTAGATCACACCCATTCTGTGATTAAACTGTTTTCTTAAAGTGAAAAATCAAGTTAACATAGTTATTGCGGGAAATATTTTCTCACACTGAAAGCTATCTGTCAAATAAGTCTCAGAACTTTTTTTTCCATTAATTTCACACAAATCACCTGTTTTTAATGCAAGTGCATGTTTTGTAACACCAAACATCTTAAAATAAGCTTATATAATAAACAATTATAATTTTGTTACAATATCTACACAGGATGTAAAGAGTTAATTTTACTTCAATGTGATTCATCCTTTGAAGTTCATCATTATACAACAACAAATCTATGGACAAAATAGTTTTAAAAAATCTGTCAAAATGTCACACCCATCTGCATGAAATGTACCAATACATAATCTTTTCCAATTTGAGCACTATACATGATTAAACAACATGAGTTTATTTGACTTCTGCCTTATACTTGATTTGTTGTTTAAAATTTTCTCAGAAGGCTTTTTTTCCATATGTTTTTAAGTGTGTACAGGAGTACAGGGCAATCTTACAAACAAGTTTAGTCTGATGTAAGTCCTCAGTCCCAATTTCATAATGGTAATCATGACCAAGAGCAGGAGCAGGAGATGGGTAATCTACAAATTTAATTTTAACACAATGCAAAATCTTGGCCTGTATATATTTCTGTCGCATATCCCCAGCAATCACAAACATCTGAAACAGTTTCTGAGTATTCTACAACAGAGTACACGCAGTCACTTGTTTTAACCAGTTTTCCCCAGTTAACAAAATTTACAAATGCATTTTTATTGGCCATATTGGGAAAAGCATAGAGATAAATACATTCTAATGCAGATTTAAGTACTGATGGCTTCAGTATGTGAAGACAGTCTTTGCATGTGATCTGCCTTGAAAGGTGCAATGACACATACCCTGCAATATAATAAAGTATGTTTTGCTTGAAAAATGAGAACTTAATCTTATCATCAAGAATTGCACACCGCTTCTCTACTTCATTTCCTGCAGCACTTTCATCACTTTCTACTACATGCTTTGTCCGCAGCTCGTAGTCGTGCGGTAGCGTTCTCGCTTCCCGCGCCCAGGTTTCCAGGTTCGATTCCCGGCGGGGTCAGGGATTTTCTCTGCCTCGTGATGACTGGGTGTTGTGTGATGTCCTTAGGTTAGTTAGGTTTAAGTAGTTCTAAGTTCAGGAGACTGATGACCATAGATGTTAAGTCCCATAGTGCTCAGAGCCATTTCAACCATTTTGAACTACATGCTTTCTTGCATGAAAATCATAAACAGGTGGCAAACAACACACATTAAAATGTGAGCAATTCCCATTCATTGCAGTGACACTGTTACTCAAGAGCAACTTTCTCATGGCACATTTGAACTGGTATGCATTTGCAATGTTTTTCCAACCACCTCTGGACTGAATGCTGGAAAAAAAAGCTCTATGTGGTTTTGTGACAGTTTATAAGTTAGCAAATACTTCAGAGGAGATTCAACACGAAGCATAATTGCCAGAGCTATGTGCCTGACTGATTGGATATTGAAAATTATCCCAAAAGCAAAAGTATTTCTCGCATGGAGCAGCAATGGAACACCAATGATTTTTAAGCTTTTGATATAATTTTCAGTGTGTCTGAAAATACCAAGCCAATAAGATTTGTTGTCAAGTCTCAGGGGGCTCTTATACCCTTTGCCCAATGGATTTCTGGAGTTCAGAATATCAAAAATCCTATTAATATAATACAAAAATTCTACTGTTGCTTCACTTCCTTTAAAATTTGGATCACCAACCCTCCTCAAAAACTATATACTATCTGCCACGCTAGAACTCAAAAGTCTGTGAAGCTAATGAAACATTCATTTTTCTATTTACATTACTTATACGTTGTCCTGATAGTTTGTTGGCAAATGTCATACCTTCTTCTTGTTGTACCTTGTTCAATTTCTCAATGAAATGCCATCTAATAATGACAGTTGGAGACTCAATAGCAGATACTTCTGCTAGAGCATTTCTGGCAAACTTAATCATATGACACATGCCCAAGATACAATAAACATTGTATTTTTCCACAGGATGAGGAAAGTAGCTTTTAAAATCACCCTTGGAAAAATTTAAAGTACAACCAATAGAACGTAAAGTGCTTATATTTACCTTACAGCCATCACATGTAACACACCAAACCATAATGCCAGAACTATGCAGCCTCTCTAAAGCAGATTTTATCAGTGTGGCTTGATTATTTGCCTGTACACCATTGATAAAGAAATATGCAATTGGGCATTTAAATTTGCCTTTAATAGAGACAAGCATGAAAACCAGAGCCTCAGATGCCTCTTATTACTTCTTTTGACTGAGGCACGGAAATACGGAAGCGTCCGATCCCGCCCGTCTGCTTTGACCCATGACGTCACAAATATGGCGGAAACGACCATAAACCACGATTCCAATATGGCGCATATAAAGTCGTTATGTTAAAACAAGCGTTCAGTGCATAGTGCTGTGGAATGTGGAAAAAACAGCAAATTGGCGCTCATAGGAAGAAGAACAACAACAAAAATGCAACAGGAGCGTAATGTGTAAGAAACTGTCCACGCAACCTGCCACTGATGATGCCTTGCAGAAAATAAAGGCGAAACGCGTATGGCACTAAGACTGTGTTTTATTCAGTTGCTGTCAGACGGTCCATAAGTGAAACTTATCAATATACCGTAGCGTTATGTACACATTGTGAGGACGAAAATACATCGAAAAACAAACACACACACTTTCCACAAGAAGCCTAATGACACTAACGGGACAAGCGCGGGAAATGGGGTGTTTTGGGTGGGGGGAAAACTAAATATAAACAAATTTAGACGCCTTGCGTAGCTACAACGTGTAAGTGAAGACAGCCATGCATGAATACCCACCTACCTCCCCAGGGGTCGTAACCCCTGCAACCCGTAGAAGATAAAGATGCTTCAGTAGCAGATTAGTGTTTTTTGTCTTAAAAAAAAAATCTCACGGGATAGAACGAACAGATCAGAAAAGTAAATAAAATAAGATAAAACAGAACTGGAGACAGCCACACTCAAACCAAACTCCGCGCCGTCATGACGTCACACACGACAACCCTTACGTCACGGGTCAAAGCCGACGCGTGGGATCGGACGCTTCTGTCGACCCTCTACACTTGCCACCCATTTGGAAATCAATGATGTATGGGGCAGAGGCACTAATTTTTGCAGGTATTCATATGCTGCTGGTGAATAAAAGTAAACAGTCATAGCAAACATTTTCACATTTGTTGTGTATCTATTACTCTTTGACGAGAGAGAGGTGTTCACTACATTGCACACTAATTCCACTTGTGTTCCTTTCTGATGATTGAGGAAGTTATGTAACTTCTCAGGAAGATGCCCCTTCTCCTTCAATGAACTTATGATGTCATCCATGGAAAACACTTTCTTCTTCGAAGTTTTTCACGGACGCACTTCAGTTTACGTTTTAATTCGTGCACAATGTCTGAGGGGGAAAAAAAAAAATGCGAGTTTCGGTCGCCATGTCTTCCATTTCTACTTTCGACTGTATACCACAATCAATTACTGAAGAACCAACTGCACTCTGAAATAAAGAAATAATTTCGTTATATATGATTGAAATAACTCAAGGCTTGATGAAAAAATATTATAAGAAAACGATGGGGGTGTGAAAACATCCTTATACTAACGTTTTCGACACAATTCGCATCTTCTGCATTGGATAAGTGGGACATGCTTTCCACGGAAGAATTTTCATTGACAACATTCTCCACGCAATCAGTAGTGTCTGCAATGGGCAAATCGAGCACAGATTGCATGACAGAACGCCAAAAACAAAAATATGGAGCTGTATTACAACATTGCTTAGACCTATGTAGCGTATGAAATAAATTCACAAAAGTAAAAAGCACACACATAGCAAGGAAATTAATTAGCTACATCAAATGGAGAATCATCGTTGTCAGTCAAAATCCTAACAACATGTCGTCGTGGCTGTTTATTTGGTGGCATTAAATGTGTCGGAAAGTCAAAAACTGATGGCACTGCTTCGGGTTTGAGACGTTTCTTCCACGTTCCAGGGCTCACTACGTAATCATCTTGTCGGAAATGGTTTCCGCAAAGTAACTGCAAGACGTAGGATTAAAATCTTTCCGCTTCACGGAAGTAATCCACGTCTTCAGTAGCTCTGGGTGCTTTAGAGGAAACCCGGTCAAAAACATCGAATTAGCAAACGCACTAAGTCTGTATTTTTATCGCATTGCATCGGTAGTCCTATTACCTGTGAAATGGTAAGTCACTCTCCTTACTCCACCGCTTCGTACAATTGAAAGCGGAACAAGAAATCACCATTTCGATAATCCATAATTCCTTATACACCGTACAGACCGAGAGAAACTTCTTGCCAAATTTGAATATGGCGGGCAATACAGACGACAGTAATCAGCTGGTAGAGCCATCTATCGGTAGGTCCGGTAGTTGAGCATCCCTCATTTCGCTAGCTTTAGACGCCTGTGCAAATACGCCTCAACGGCAAATCTTCAGGTCGCGTAATTTTCGCGCCCTGCAAGCCGCTCTATTTTCGGTATCTGTGTTGTACTCATTTTACGGTTATTTTCTTCTTCGTATAGCGTACACAATCCAAGTTTATACGAACTTCCGCGCACCTTTTGCGCAAATACACGTCACCTTAAAGCTTATTATTTCACTATAATCGAGTACCTGGGCCCATAACCTGTTGTAGTTTATGCAGATTAACGGATTTTAGTGAAAATGGCGGAATTTATGTTTCTTGAAAGGCAAAAAAAAAAAAAAAAGATATATGTAGTTCGAAGGAACGCAGAAGAAAGGAACTGTAGAAGTTTATGTAGATTTAACAATGAACACATTATTTGGCTGGCGAATAACTTTCTTCCCGAAAATCACAAAAGAAGAGGCGGCGCCCTTTCCAGTTAATGCCAAATGAAAACAGCTTTGCACTATTTAGCGTATCTAGGCTTTCAGATTGGTGTAGGAAAAGTCTCAGAATACACCAGACCATAGCATCACTAACATTTTCATATGTTCTGTAACAGGTTAACAGAAAAGTACCATTGTGAATCCGACTTCCGAAAAAGTTAACGAACTGGCAATCTAAATATAAGTTTCTATGTGCGGTAAGGACCCTAGACTGCACTCACATACCAATAATGAAACCTTCTGCTCACGGAGACAAATGCGTTACTCGAAAGGGCTTTCCATCTATAAATGTGCAGGCGACATGAGATAACAGTGAAATGTTTAATAGTGTTGATGCTTCATGGCCTGTCTCTGTACATGACGCTAGGATAAGGAGAAACTCATGTGTGTACCGTATATTGTGAGAGAACCAGTGAAATGCCTTAATTTTAGGAGACGGAGGATATGGCACTTGCACCGTGGTTAATGACAGCGTTTCAAAATCCCGAAACACCTGATGAGAGTGCGTACAACTGACTTCACTCCAAGGCAGGGCTTCCCAACCTTTTCAGCTGGCGGACCCCTTCTTCAGTCAAAAATCCATGGCGGACCCCTAATCAGTCAAGAGCACAGTAACTTCAAATTTCAGAGCGAAACCCATGGGAACTGAAAGCTTCTTAATGCAGATGCCATGTTCCCAATGACCCCCCCCCCCCCCCCTCTACCGAAGTATCAATAGTCTTGGTTTAGAGATGAATGAAAGCAACTTGAAATTAACGATCCAATTTGAATTTCCACTGTATCCAGACACTTACTAGTGGATTTACTCCCTTTGTTCAACACACTATGGCCTGATTAAAATTACTTGGTAGTTGAAATTTCACACGATGGAGCTTTCTTCCTCCGAGAGTAATCAACGTCACGTCCAAACTGTTCGCTGTTGACAAGCTGTCGCTTATGATCTGTTCACTTCCACTATTTGGCTACTGTTGTGTAAGGAGCATGCATATTTCGTAACAGTTGTGTGTGTGTGTGTGTGTTTTTTGTGAAATCGGAAGAAAAATGTTCAATGTAGAGTCTTCCTTTGGTCGTCCTCCCACCTCATTCATTTCAACTGGAATCTTCCCTTGATGTGAAGGCGATGGAGAAACTGCACCCTTCTTCAATGATCCTGACTTCAGCCACCAATCCATGTTAGAAGTAATAAACTGGTCAAAAATCGACTTATGAAAAAGGTAGTGCACTGACAAGGCAAGTTTAACATTGAAGTAAAAGTACACGTTTTTCACACGAAAAAAAAAAAAAAAAAGTGATGAATTTGATTTTCACATTTTTATTCCATAATTTTACTCATTATTTTACACGATTTGGTGAAAGGTGGCCGCGGACCCCCTAGAAAGAGCCAGCGGACCCCTAAGGGGTCCGCGGACCACAGGTTGGGAAGCCCTGCTCTAAGGAAAGGGTGATAATCGAGCGGTGCTTTGGACAGGTAAAAAGGCATTTCCCAATTCTGCAAAATAAAATAAGGCTTGCCCAAACAAAAATCCCCAGTGTGATAATAGCCTGTTTTGTTTTGCACAACGTAGCAAAATATGTAGGGGATGAGGATTTTGAGGGTCCTAGTGATGACGATGACAACAATCTTCCAGTATTGGGAGAAGAGGAAGCAGCAAATGTACGTGTACTATGAACAAATAGAAGATGGGAAATTGTTAATGTAATATGTCAACCGTAGTGTATGGGAGTCTGTCAAAACATCGCATAATTAAACCTGATTTGTGTGTGTTTTGTAATTACAATAATATTTCCTGATGAAAATAAAAAACAGTGCCCTGATGTTACATCATAAAATACAGTTTAGTGTTTTTCTTCATCCTCTATCATCGATTTTACTTTCAACAAAAATTGTTGAACATGTAACAATTCAGAGTGGAACAGAATTTTCAGATACTACAGTAAATAGCTTTGGACATAACAGGTTAACTTAAATTGCTGGAACCTTAATATCATTTTTGTACTGTAACTTCAGCAGATTGATGGCCACAAGTTTTTGTTTTACTTTCCCAAAAATTGTTCCAAGAATGTGGTGAAGGTATTTCCCAGGAGCTATAGTAAATAAGTGCACAAACTGTCTGACCTGCACAATTTAAAGTAGAAACAAGTTACTCTTTTTGTTTTACTTCCCCAAACATTGTTTCAAGGATGTGGTGAAGGTATTTGACAGATGCTATAGTAAATAAGTGCACAACTGTTTAAACTGCAGCACTTAAAATAGAAACAAGTTACTCTTTTTGCTTTACTTTACCAAAAATTGTTTCAAGGATGTGGTGAACCTATTTGCCTGATAACAATAAATAAGTGCATACACTTTTTAACATTTCACATTGGATTATGTTACTCTTTATTGTTTCATTGAAAAGAAATTTGTACTGAATAATTTTTGTAAGAGGAAATGGAATTTGGTAAATAAGGAATGTAAATGAACATTCACTTAGGAAACATGTTTTTATTAATAAAAGTTGCAGCTGTAATAGGACATTACACAATTTGTTCTATTGTTTATCTTCACACATCAATTTCTGCTTTCTTTTCAGTATATCTGACTGGTATAATAGCACCAGGCTTTGCAGCTCTGAATTGGACAAATTAACTGTCTCATCAGTTTCCATACTCAATCTCCACCATTTAGACACTCTCTCGTGCCCCAAACTGGGCGATTGAGCAGGTATGACGACTTCGAACCCGTTCAGATCTGTATGATATGCTGCAACAATTTGCAGTAGCTGCAAAATTGATTCTGGTTCTTAGAATGTGAAGTCTGTATCAGTTACCTCCGAACTCCCACTCCCTGGAGAAGAGATGATAGTGGTGGAACCACATACTGCACAAAAAAAAGTAATAGTAGTGTGTGTCACAATTCAGTTTCTAGTTAGTATATGAATCATGGACCTTCCCCATGAACCATGGACCTTGCTGATGTGGGGAGGCTTGCGTGCCTCAGCGATACAGATGGCCGAACCCTAGGTGCAACCACAACGGAGGGGTATCTGTTGAGAGGCCAGACAAAAGGAGGTTCCTGAAGAGGGGCAGCAGCCTTTTCAGTAGTTGCAGGGGCAACAGTCTGGATGACTGACTGATTTGGCCTTGCAACATTAACCAAAACGGCCTTGCTGTGCTGGTTCTGCGAACGGCTGAAAGCAAGGGGAAACTATGGCCGTAATTTTTCCCGAGGGCATGCAGCTTTACTGTATGGATAAATGATGATGGCGTCCTCTTGGGTAAAATATTCCGGAGGTAAAATAGTCCCCCATTCGGATCTCTGGGCGGGGACTACTCAGGAGGACGTCCTTATCAGGAGAAAGAAAACTGGCGTTCTACGGATCGGAGCATGGAATGTCAGATCCCTTAATCGGACAGGTAGGTTAGAAAATTTAAAAAGGGAAATGGATAGGTTGAAGTTAGATATAGTGGGAATTAGTGAAGTTCAGTGGCAGGAGGAGATAAAAGAAATTATTCAGGTAGTGAAGGGAGACGAAAATTTAATAGTCATGGGCAACTGGAATTCGAGAGTAGGAAAAGGGAGAGAAGGAAACATAGTGGGTGAATATGGATTGGGGGAGAGAAATGAAAGAGGAAGCCGTCTGGTAGAATTTTGCACAGAGCATAACTTAATCATAGATAACACTTGGTTCAAGAACCATAAAAGAAGGTTGTATACATGGAAGAATCCTGGAGATACTAGAAGGTATCAGATAGATTATATAATGGTAAGACAGAGATTTAGGAACCGGGTTTTAAATTGTAAGACATTTCCAGGGGCAGATGTGGACTCTGACCACAATCTATTGGTTATGAACTGTAGATTAAAACTGAAGAAACTGCAAAAAGGTGGGAATTTAAGGAGATGGGACCTGGATAAACTGAAAGAACCAGAGGTTGTACAGAGTTTCAGGGAGAGCATAAGGGAACAATTGACAGGAATGGCAGAAAGAAGTACAGTAGAAGAAGAATGGGTAGCTCTGAGGGATGAAATAGTGAAGGCAGCAGAGGATCAAGTAGGTAAAAAGACGAGGGCTAGTAGAAATCCTTGGGTAACAGAAGAAATATTGAACTTAATTGACGAAAGGAGAAAATACAAAAATGCAGTAAATGAAGCAGGCAAAAAGGAATACAAACGTCTCAAAAATGAGATTGACAGGAAGTGCAAAATGGCTAAGCAGGGATGGCTAGAGGACAAATGTAAGGATGTAGAGGCTTATCTCACTAGGGGTAAGATAGATACTGCCTACAGGAAAATTAAAGAGACCTTTGGAGAAAAGAGAACAACTTGTATGAATATCAAGAGCTCAGATGGAAGCCCAGTTGTAAGCAAAGAAGGGAAAGCAGAAAGGTGGAAGGAGTGTATAGAGGGTCTATACAAGGGCGATGTACTTGAGGACAATATTATGGAAATGGAAGAGGATGTAGATGAATATGAAATGGGAGATACGATACTGCGTGAAGAGTTTGACAGAGCACTGAAAGACATGAGTCGAAACAAGGCCCCGGGAGTAGACAACATTGCATTAGAACTACTGATGGCCTTGGGAGAGCCAGTCCTGACAAAACTCTACCATCTGGTGAGCAAGATGTATGAGACAGGCGAAATACCCTCAGACTTCAAGAAGAATATAATAACTCCAATCCCAAAGAAAGCAGGTGTTGACAGATGTGAAAATTACCGAACTATCAGTTTAATAAGTCACAGCTGCAAAATACTAACGCAAATTCTTTACAGACGAATGGAAAAACTGGTAGAAGCGGACCTCAGGGAAGATCAGTTTGGATTCCATAGAAATATTGGAACACGTGAGGCAATACTGACCCTACGACTTATCTTAGAAGAAAGATTAAGGAAAGGCAAACCTACGTTTCTAGCATTTGTAGACTTAGAGAAAGCTTTTGACAATGTTGACTGGAATACTTTCTTTCAAATTATAAAGGTGGCAAGGGTAAAATACAGGGAGCGAAAGGCTCTTTACAATTTGTACAGAAACCAGATGGCAGTTATAAGAGTCGAGGGGCATGAAAGGGAAGCAGTGGTTGGGAAGGGAGTGAGACAGGTTTGTAGTCTCTCCCTGATGTTATTCAATCTGTATATTGAGCAAGCAGTAAAGGAAACAAATGAAAAATTCGGAATAGGTATCAAAATCCATGGAGAAGAAATAAAAACTTTGAGGTTTGCCGTTGACATTGTGATTCTATCGGAGACAGCAAAGGACTTGGGAGAACAATTGAACGGAATGGACAGTGTCTTGAAAGGAGGATATAAGATGAACATCAACAAAAGCAAAACGAGGATAATGGAATGTAGTCGAATTAAGTCGAGTGATGCTGAGGGAATTAGATTAGGAAATGAGACACTTAAAGTAGTAAAGGAGTTTTGCTATTTGGGGAGCAAAATAACTGATGATGGTCGAAGTAGAGAGACTATAAAATGCAGACTGGCAATGGCAAGGAAAGCGTTTCTGAAGAAGAGAAATTTGTTAACATCGAGTATAGATTTAAGTGTCAGGAAGTCGTTTCTGAAAGTATTTGTATGGAGTGTAGCCATGTATGGAAGTGAAACATGGACGATAAATAGTTTGGACAAGAAGAGAATAGAAGCTTTTGAAATGTGGTGCTACAGAAGAATGCTGAAGATTAGATGGGTAGATCACATAACTAATGATGAAGTATTGAATAGAATTGGGGAGAAGAGGAGTATGTGGCACAACTTGACAAAAAGAAGGGACCAGCTAGTAGGACATGTTCTGAGGCATCAAGGGATCACAAATTTAACATTGGAGGGCAGCGTGGAGGGTAAAAATCGTAGAGGGAGACCAAGAGATGAATACACTAAGCAGATTCAGAAGGATGTGGGTTGCAGTATGACGACTGGGAGATGAAGAAGCTTGCACAGGATAGGGTAGCATAGAGAGCTGCTTCAAACCAGTCTCAGGACTGAAGACCACAACAACAACAACAACAACAACAACAACAACATATATAGCAAGCAGGTTTACGCAGAAATGTGGAAGGGGTTTGTCTAATTTGATGCATTGTATGCTGTGATACTTTTACAGAAAAGTGGTCAAATATTAGACGAATTTTACCAAACATTGTTTCATTTTCACACATTAAAAATAAGTATTTTTCTGAATCACAATTTCAAAGCATTAAGCACGTAGTAAAAAAAAATTGGAAAGTATGGGGCTTACCAGGAACTCTGGATAGTTGGGTTGCAGTCATCTCCATCTAAATACTTCAAAAATGTCTGTTCCCAATTTTTCAGGGAAATCTTAATTTTTCCTGTATTATTTATATCCTTCTTGGCCTTTATGCGTGATTTCATATTGTGCAGTTTCTTCATAATCTGCCCATCTGTAATTTCTTTCCCAAAAATAACCCTGTAACGGTGTTGTATTTCCTTAATACAATATGCCTTCTCTCTTCTTGCAGCTGGAGTTTGTGATTTGCTGATGATTGCTGGATAATCTTTTATAATGTTCATGAAGGCTAATTCTGAATCTTCCATTTCAGCACAGAAATAACATGAGAAAAATTTCCGGTATCATAAAACACACACAAATGAAACAAACTGAGAACCAAAGATGTTTGATTTTAATCTCTTTGCTGAGAACTTACTTAGTAAGGAGGGGAGTTAGAGAGAAAATACTCCCGGGTCAGAGTTTATGCTTCCTAGTTTTTATTCATACGAAACTGAGAACTTTCTCTGAGAATGTGCTTTTGCTCTGAGTATCAACTCTGGAGAGTGTTCTCATTTTTATTCATACGACCCAATATGTCTGCTAATTTTCATAGTTTCATCCATTCTACTGCTAGATGGCTGTTGCGTTAGACCAGTACCATTCACGGCAGATCGTCGTGTAATACCAGCTTAAAGCTCATATTACACGATGCCTGCAGGCAGTTCGTGGTCTAGGGGCTAGCATTGCTGCCTCTGGATTATAGGGTCCCGGATTCGATTCCCGCCCAGGTTGGGGATTTTCTCTGCCTGGGGATTTGGTGTTTGTGGTGTCCTCATCATTTCATCATCATCGTCATTTGTGAGTATGACTAGATTGGATTGTGAAAAAGAAAATGGACTTTGTAGAAACTGGGACTTTGTACGGGCGCTGATGACCGCGCCATGGAGCGCACCACAAACCAATCATCATCATATTACATGACACACCTACCACATTATTGAAACTTCTGAGAAACCTAACTTTGTGCATAATAATCAGTTATTGTTATGTTGTGCAGCTGTAATGAAATTACACTACAATTATCCAGAATTGTGGACAATGTGTTCATTTTATGTCTTGCTGGTACTAGCAAATGATTATCTGTATTTACGTCTTACAGCATTTTAGATGTTGATGACACAGTCATCTCTGCAGCATTTGCCATGACAGTGTTCATCTTATTGGTTAAGCAAAGGGTAGAATGACGACGTATTGCCAAGTGCACAAATTGGATTAGACACTGCCTGGGAAGAAGGGGTGAAGGCAGGGCATAAACACCCCAGCTCCTCTTAATGGAAGAATTAAGTCCTGAGGATCCACAGGAATTTAGAAACTTCATCAGAATGCATGTGCCTTGTCAGTGGTACATGACAGGATCCACACAAGTGACAGAGCTATTTCATTACAGTGCGACCGCAAACATGCAAAATGATGTTTACAGTGCTCACTGGTTGCGGCAGGCACAACTGTGCAGTCCTGTGGCTATTCTCACAACACTACCTTTCCTTACACAAAAGATGCAATCAAATCGAATAAATGTTTTACTTTCTCCAGTTAAGGCGATATGTAAACATCTAAAGTAAAATTAGATGCACATTATTGTGTATTTATATAATAGAGGGAAACATTCCACGTGGGAAAAATATATCTAAAAACAAAGATGATGAGACTTACCAAACAAAAGTGCTGGCAGGTCGATAGACACACAAACATACACACAAAATTCAAGCTTTCGCAACAAACGGTTGCTTCATCGGGAAAGAGGGAAGGAGAGGGAAAGATGAAAGGATGTGGGTTTTAAGGGAGAGGGTAAGGAGTCATTCCAATCCCGGGAGCGGAAAGACTGACCTTAGGGGGAAAAAAGGACAGGTATACACTCGCACACACACACACACACACACACACATATCCATCCGCACATACACAGACACAAGCAGACATTTGCTTGTGTCTGTGTATGTGCGGATGGATATGTGTGTGTGTGTGTGAGTGTATACCTGTCCTTTTTTCCCCCTAAGGTCAGTCTTTCCACTCCCGGGATTGGAATGACTCCTTACCCTCTCCCTTAAAACCCACATCCTTTCGTCTTTCCCTCTCCTTCCCTCTTTCCCGATGAAGCAACCGTTTGTTGCGAAAGCTTGAATTTTGTGTGTATGTTTGTGTTTGTTTGTGTGTCTATCGACCTGCCAGCGCTTTTGTTTGGTAAGTCTCATCATCTTTGTTTTTAGATTTATTGTGTATTTAAAATGCTATAAGATGATGATATATGTCCGCTAAGGGCGAAAGTAAAATCTTGATGGATATACGTTCATACTGAAATGTCTTCTGCACAAGTTGTAAATGTTATAGTGAATCTAGATGTGAATATGCTTAAACTGTACCCTGTATGTACCTGACATGTCAGCAACACTTACATATAGGCTTATGTAGGCACAAGTTACAAATGTTATAGTGAATCTAGACGTGAATATGTATAAATTGTATCGTATATGTACTTTAAGTGTCAGCAACATGTAGATATAAGATAGTGTATGCTTAGTTTAAATCATATGATGTTGAACTGTAATGCTTATTTTGTATATGTTATGTGAAACCACATACATATTGACAAAATAGACATCAAGAGGAACTATTCAATTATCAAATGTTTGATGCGTGCTATAAAAAGTTTATATTTATGTACAGGGCTATTACAAATGATTGAAGCGATTTCATAAATTCACTGTAGCTCCATTCATTGACAAATGGCCACGACACACTACAGATACGTAGAAAAACTCATAAAGTTTTGTTCGGCTGAAGCCGCACTTCAGGTTTCTGCCGCCAGAGCTCTCGAGAGCACATTGAGACAAAATGGCGACAGGAGCCGAGAAAGCGTATGTCGTGCTTGAAATGCACTCACATTAGTCAGTCATAACAGTGCAACGACACTTCAGGACGAAGTTCAACAAAGATCCACCAACTGCTAACTCCATTCAGTGATGGTATGCGCAGTTTAAAGCTTCTGGATGCCTCTGTAAGGGGAAATCAACGGGTCGGCCTGCAGTGAGCGAAGAAACGGTTGAACGCGTGCGGGCAAGTTTCATGCGTAGCCCGCGGAAGTCGACGAATAAAGCAAGCAGGGAGCTAAACGTACCACAGCCGACAGTTTGAAAAATCTTACGGAAAAGACTAAAGCAGAAGCCTTACCGTTTACAATTGCTACAAGCCCTGACACCCGATGACAAAGTGAAACGCTTTGAATTTTCGGCATGGTTGCAACAGCTCATGGAAGAGGATGTGTTCAGTGCGAAACTTGTTTTCAGTGATGAAGCAACATTTTTTCTTAATGTTGAAGTGAACAGACACAATGTGCGAACCTGGGCAGTAGAG
The DNA here is from genome assembly GCF_023864345.2 of Schistocerca serialis cubense. Taxonomy (NCBI): domain Eukaryota; kingdom Metazoa; phylum Arthropoda; class Insecta; order Orthoptera; family Acrididae; genus Schistocerca; species Schistocerca serialis. Next base: position 416,648,124 of record NC_064644.1, read on the forward strand.
AATCCTCACGCATTCGTGCAGCAAATTCGCAATTCACCAAAAGTTAACGTGTTTTGTGCAGTCTCACGGTTTAAAGTTTACGGCCCCTTTTTCTTCTGCGAAAAACACGTTACAGGACACATGTATCTGGACATGCCGGAAAATTGGCTCATGCCACAACTGGAGACCGACAGCGCCGACTTCATCTTTCAACAGGATGGTGCTCCACCACACTTCCATCATGATGTTCGGCATTTCTTAAACAGGAGATTGGAAAACCGATGGATCGGTCGTGGTGGAGATCATGATGAGCAATTCACGTCATGGCCTCCACGCTCTCCCGACTTAACCCCATGCGATTTCTTTCTGTGGGGTTATGTGAAAGATTCAGTGTTTAAACCTCCTCTACCAAGAAACGTGGCAGAACTGTGAGCTCGCATCAACGATGCTTTCGAACTCATTGATGGGGACATGTTGCACCGAGTGTGGGAGGAACTTGATTATCGGCTTGATGTCTTCCGAATCACTAAAGGGGCACATATCGAACATTTGTGAGTGCCTAAAAAAACTTTTTGAGTTTTTGTATGTGTGTGCAAAGCATTGTGAAAATATCTCAAATAATAAAGTTATTGTAGAGCTGTGAAATCGTTTCAATCATTTGTAATAACCCTGTATGTTATAGTGAGTGAAAGTGTGGGTGCTTACAATGAGCCAAATATTTTCAGTTCATTTACAGCAGTGAGAGATACTAGATTTTGTTACAAGGGACCATATAAGGTGAAAAAATTTATGGACTCACCTGAAATTTGATGAGATCTCAATGTTATTCTGAATGTATGGACTAGCCTTGGACACTGAAATATATGATACACAATGTGGTTCCAGTGCAACAGGTCGGAAATGATGGCCTTTCTGTTGCAGCATCAGAAATTCTCAATCACGCAGTCGCCTACCGCACTATCCTACAGAGCAGCTATTTTGAAAACGTGAAATTCATTATTATCTCAAAACTGTAAATACAAACTATGCTGCCTAGCTGTGTTGCACCAACAGACTCAACAAGGTGTGCGCGCATAAAAAAAATGACTTAATGTGTGTGAACACTGCCCTGAAAGAGGTGTATAGTGATTACTCCGCAATAATGGAGCCACAGGCTCTAACTTTGAACATGCTCTTTGTCATGGCAGGGACTTGGAAAATTAAGCTTTCAGAATATGTAAATAAAACTGTAAAATAATAGATAGGTCACGCCAAAGATACAATGTAAGTTATAAATGAAAATAAATTTTAATTTGGTATGACTGTATGTGGAAAGGACACTACTACTGTGTACTGTTGTCCAGTAATTGTGGACGACACCAGTATGCTGTAGGGGGCAGTTGTATTGGGACATACCCTAGTTTTCATGTATGGGTATAAGTTTTATTTTTCTCTGTTTATTTTTATCCATTAATTCATATAAGTGGTTTATGGCAAAGATTAAAATGCTGTATATCCACAGCCATCAATCCTGTTGAGATACCGAGAAAAAAGAATGAAGAACATTAATTTTCTTGTGTTTTGTAAAAACTCCTCTTGGATGTTTCCTTGATCTTGTACTGTCTGTCTTCTCTCAGCCATGATAGAGAGAGGACGTGAATTTCTGTTTAGTTCACTAATAATGTGAAATATATTAATTCTTATAGTAATAAGCCAATGTCATTTATTAGTTCTTTATCTCACCTAATCTATCTATCCATGTCACCAGTGCCTGTAATACTGCAGTGAAGCAAGAAATTTAAGCAGAGCAAGCAGGGTGCTGTAACATTGTCTTCAAAGAAGAAGGAGAGTTAAATAAATTGAAGACTAGAAGAAATATCATCCAATATGTGTTACATATTTTTTGTTTACATATGAAATCATAAGCCTGACTGTCTGGAGTGTGCATCCTGTGCGTAAATTACCTGAGAAAGAATGCTCCCGAGTGAATGCACTATGTTGTGCCTCTTGTACAGTGCCACGAAATTTCTATCATAATTATCATTCTTAAAATTATTAATTAATCAGTAGAAGTTGTATGGGAGAGGAATGTGGGAGGGAAAGGCAGTGGGTACACGTGTGCCAGAGCCAGCCAGTGATCAAGCTGCACACAGTAGTGATGATGTAGGTGTATGGATTGGGATGGGGTGATAGGACAGAGGCAGGGGTGACTGTTTGTTAGAGGGTGTGGGTGTAAGTAGTTTAGCAGAGATTGATGCCAGAAGAATTACAGGAGTGAAAGATGTATTGCAGTGATAATGCTCATCTATGTATTTCAAAAGAAGCTGATGCTGAGGAAAGGATCCATATGGCCAGGCTTGTGAAGCAGTCATTGAACTTGAGCATGATATGCTCTGGAGTATGTTCTGCCACTGGGCAGTAAACTCTGCAATTGAGACCAGTTTCACATGGGCCATTCCTTCTGGTGGACAGCTGGTTGCTGGTCATACCCACATAAAATGTCGTAAGAGGTTGCAGCAGAGCTGGTATATGACAAGGCTGCTTCACAGTTGGCCTGGCCTCAGATGGGACAGGATGAGCCTGTATCAGCACTAGAACAGAATATGCTTGATGGATGAATCAGGCAAGTCTTTGTACCCTGGGTCTTTCACTGCAATATGTCCCCTATGGCAAGGGGATTGGGAGTGGAAGTGGTGTAGGGATGGTCAAGGATGTTTTGTATGATTATTATTATGATGATGATAATATGGTGGTGAGGGGATATGCCAGTATGGTCTTCAGGGCCCCTCCTACATTGTAATGAGACAAGTGTGGGTAAAGGTCACAAAATTATTAAAAAGGCAACTGCAAATAAAAAACATAAAAGTCCATCTTATGATCTTGCATGGAAATCTCATTGTCAGATCTCTCTCTCGTTCTCCCAACCTAAAAGGCTAGGCCATAGTCAAGACCAGTCACAAAATTTTGAAAGCTTGATCACACTTGTCTAAAGTAGAGGACTAATCCCCTTAAAAGTTTTCTTCTGTCTTCTTATCACAAAATAAAATGCACCGAGTTAAAATGGGGCATACAGAAACTTGTATGCCACAGGCATCACAGACTGGAGGACACTCCAGTCCTCCCACCAGAGTAAAAAGCCATGCATCAAGGGACAGTACTCACTTCTGTGATGGGCAAGGGCCTCTTCATCCCTACATCATTCACCAGTAGTTTGCTTTGTCAGCTTATTCTTCATCGCTGCCAGCCTCTCCTCCTGCCACAATTGCATGGTTCTGTGACTCACCAGCAAGATGACAATCTGCAGGGAAATGGCAGATTCTGTAATGTTATGGGCCCTGTGGGTCTCCTTGGTGGCTTATTCTGCCTGTTCGTTTCCCCAGATTCCTACGTGGTGCCCAACAGAATGACACTTCCTTACCTACTGCCGTAGGATGTACAGCTGGTCATGTATGAGATGGTCTATTCTCTCTGATGCATACATGTGCTTCAATGATTGTAGGACACTAAGGGAATTGGAGCAGATGAGAAAATGTCCACCTAAAGATGTTTCATCTGCTCCAGTGCTTTTAGGGTCGTGTGTAGCTCTGTGGAAAATACAGTTTAGTGACAGCAAAGGCGAATTCTTAAGACACAGTTGTGGAACATGACTGAACACATGATGGAGCCCCTTGTTGTGATTCATTAGTGTACACAACTCTGAAACAGTGATGTGTATCAAAAAAGTTAAAAAACGGAGACAAACAAATTTCGAGTGCAGTCTTTCATCAAATTCATCAGTTCATGTGTAGGAGCAAAGGAGGTGATCTGCTCCAGATGCACCAAGTGAAGTTGTCGCCTGGTGTGAAGTTGCAGGTCACTAGTCTCAGCACAAAGGCTCACTACGGAGCTGGTTTGTGGGAGCCACAGTGGCCAGCTGAATTTCTTCATGGTGCACCACATCCAACAGTTTTAAATAAGCGTGTCACAAAGAACCATACACCGTGCATTCATAAGCAAGCTGAGATCATGCAAAGGCCCTGTAAAACTAGAGCAGGCAAGTCCAATCTGCTCCTCAAGAATTGTAGCTAATACAGTTTAAAATACTGAGTGCTTTTAGCAACCATGTTAGTTTAGAGTTACATATGGAGATCAAAAACCCCATTATGTCTTTCAAATTAAGAATAGTGTCCCTCATCTTCAACTCAGAAAAGTTTAAAACATGGTCTGAATAGCTAAAAAGAATGCACACCAACTTCTTGGTTGAAAATTTAAAACAACTCTTCTACTTCCATTCATCCAATGACTGAAGTGTCAGTTGCAACTAATGAGTAGTTGTTACAACGATTGAAGTGGATCAAGAGAAAGAGAACCCATCAACAAACAAAGAACGCTGGACAGGATATTTAACAACAGATGTGATAATACTAATAGCAATGGCAAAGACAATCACACTTAAAGGACTCTTTTGAGGAACACTATTCTGCTGCTCAAAGCAGTCAGAGAGGATGTCACCACTCTAAAACAGCGGGTTTAGGTAAAGGACCATATGAAGATGGGAAGACATCCTCAAAAACCCCATTCATGGAGCTGCCTGACAATAATATGCCTCCAAGTGGTATCATATGCCTCCTCAATGTCAAAAAATTACCCAGGAAGTGATGATAACACAGGAAAGTGTGTTGTATAGGTGCCTCCAATATGGCTAAGTTATCAAAGGCAGAGTGTGTGTGAGTGTGTGTGTGTGTGTGTGTGTGTGTGTGTGTTTTTACCACAAAACAATCTGCACAGTCTATAAGTGAAATAAGGTATATGGACAAAAAATTAGAGACTGCAGACTGTGTCAAATTCCTTGGCGTGTTAGTCAATAAAAACCTGTTATGGAGTCACCATGTGGACAACATACTGGGTCGACTGAATAGCCTTGTATATATTATGAATATCTTGGATAGTATTACTGATTTAGCTGTAAGAAAAACTGTATATAATGCATATTTTGTTTCAGTCATTAGGTATAGTATAATTTTCTGGGGGCCTGAAAAAACAAATTTACTTAGAGCTTTTAGACTACAAAAAAGAATCATCCGAGCAATGGTGGGAGCAAAACCAAAGCAACACTGCAAACCTTTATTTGTGAAACTGGATCTAATGAGCATTCCTAGCATATACATCTATGAAACTCTCACTTTCACGAAAAGAAACCCACAACTTTTTGAGGGTAACCTCTTCTTGCATCAATATGATACTAGACATACAAAGAGCTACATGTTACCTACCCACCGTTTAAAATCATATGAAAAAACCCCATACTATATGGGCATGAAATTTGTAAATAAAATATGGAAAGATATGGATGGCCCAAATGTGAAAGGTACCAAAAGAGACCTGGAAAAATATATGAAAGATAAATGTTACTGTAGTGTAGAAGATTTCATGAATGGTGACAATGCATTATAATTGTAATTAAAATACCTATTTGAAGATGTTACACCATATATATTATTAGTTTATTGTCTATTTTTAGTATTGTTATATATAGTGTAAAACTGACAAGTCACCTATATCACAATCTTTGACTGTATAAGGCATGTTATGTGATAATAAAAATTGAATTGAATTGTGCGCGCATTTTGGGGCTTACGGGCACTCAACGTCAAGGTCATCAGCACCCTGACACACATTAAAAGAAACGAATGTGATGAAATTTAGTAAAATGGAAGCATACACGCAAAGAAAGTGGGAAAAGATGAAAAATGATGTTGTTGTTGTTGTGGTCTTCAGTCCTGAGACTGGTTTGATGCAGCTCTCCATGCTACTCTATCCTGTGCAAGCTTTTTCATCTCCCAGTACCTACTGCAACCTACATCCTTCTGAATCTGCTTAGTGTATTCATCTCTTGGTCTCCCTCTACGATTTTTACCCTCCACGCTCCCCTCCAATACTAAATTGGTGATCCCTTGATGCCTCAGAACATGTCCTACCAACCGATCCCTTCTTCTGGTCAAGTTGTGCCACAAACTTCTCTTCTCCCCAATCCTATTCAATACTTCCTCATTAGTTATGTGATCTACCCATCTAATCTTCAGCATTCTTCTGTAGCACCACATTTCGAAAGCTTCTATTCTCTTCTTGTCCAAACTATTTATCGTCCATGTTTCACTTCCATACATGGCTACACTCCATACAAATACTTTCAGAAATGACTTCCTGACACTTAAATCAATACTGGATGTTAACAAATTTCTCTTCTTCAGAAACGCTTTCCTTGCCATTGCCAGCCTACATTTTATATCCTCTCTACTTCGACCATCATCAGTTATTTTGCTCCCCAAATAGCAAAACTCCTTTACTACTTTAAGTGCCTCATTTCCTAATCTAATTCCCTCAGCATCACCCGACTTAATTAGACTACATTCCATTATCCTTGTTTTGCTTTTGTTGATGTTCATCTTATATCCTCCTTTCAAGACACTGTCCATTCCATTCAACTGCTCTTCCAAGTCCTTTGCTGTCTCTGACAGAATTACAATGTCATCGGCGAACCTCAAAGTTTTTATTTCTACTCCATGAATTTTAATACCTAATCTGAATTTTTCTTTTGTTTCCTTTACTGCTTGCTCAATATACAGATTGAACAACATCGGGGAGAGGCTACAACCCTGTCTTACTCCCTTCCCAACCACTGCTTCCCTTTCATGTCCCTCGACTCTTATAACTGCCATCTGGTTTCTGTACAAATTGTAAAGAGCCTTTCGCTCCCTGTATTTTACCCTTGCCACCTTTATAATTTGAAAGAAAGTATTCCAGTCAACATTGTCAAAAGCTTTCTCTAAGTCTACAAATGCTAGAAACGTACGTTTGCCTTTCCTTAATCTTTCTTCTAAGATAAATCGTAAGGTCAGTATTGCCTCACGTGTTCCAGTGTTTCTACGGAATCCAAACTGATCTTCCCCGAGGTTGGCTTCTACTAGTTTTTCCATTCGTCTGTAAAGAATTCGTGTTAGTATTTTGCAGCTGTGACTTATTAAACTGATAGTTCGGTAATTTTCACATCTGTCAACACCTGCTTTCTTTGGAATTGGAATTATTATATTCTTCTTGAAGTCTGTGGGTATTTCGCCTGTTTCATACATCTTGCTCACCAGATGGTAGAGTTTTGTCAGGACTGGCTCTCCCACGGCCGTCAGTAGTTCCAATGGAATATTGTCTACTCCGGGGGCCTTGTTTCGACTCAGGTCTTTCAGTGCTCTGTCAAACTCTTCACGCAGTATCATATCTCCCATTTCATCTTCATCTACATCCTCTTCCATTTCCATAATATTGTCCTCAAGTACATCGCCCTTGTATAGACTCTCTATATACTCCTTCCACCTTTCTGCTTTCCCTTCTTTGCTTAGAACTGGATTTCCATCTGAGCTCTTGATATTCATACAAGTCGTTCTCTTATCTCCAAAGGTCTCTTTAATTTTCCTGTAGGCGGTATCTATCTTACCCCTAGTGAGATAGGCCTCTACATCCTTACATTTGTCCTCTAGCCATCCCTGCTTAGCCATTTTGCACTTCCTGTCGATCTCATTTTTGAGACGTTTGTATTCCTTTTTGCCTGTTTCACTTACTGCATTTTTATATTTTCTCCTTTCATCAATTAAATTCAATATTTCTTCTGTTACCCAAGGATTTCTACTAGCCCTCGTCTTTTTACCTACTTGATCCACTGCTGCCTTCACTACTTCATCCCTCAAAGCTACCCATTCTTCTGCTACTGTATTTATTTCCCCCATTCCTGTCAATTGCTCCCTTATGCTCTCCCTGAATCTCTGTACAACCTCTGGTTCTTTTAGTTTATCCAGGTCCCATCTCCTTAAATTCCCACCTTTTTGCAGTTTCTTCAGTTTTAATCTACAGGTCATAACCAATAGATTGTGGTCAGAGTCCACATCTGCCCCTGGAAATGTCTTACAATTTAAAACCTGGTTCCTAAATCTCTGTCTTACCATTATATAATCTATCTGATACCTTTTAGTATCTCCAGGGTTCTTCCATGTATACAACCTTCTTTCATGATTCTTAAACCAAGTGTTAGTTATGATTATGTTGTGCTCTGTGCAAAATTCTACCAGGCGGCTTCCTCTTTCATTTCTTTCCCCCAATCCATATTCACCTACTATGTTTCCTTCTCTCCCTTTTCCTACACTCGAATTCCAGTCACCCATGACTATTAAATTTTCATCTCCCTTCACAATCTGAATAATTTCTTTTATTTCATCATACATTTCTTCAATTTCTTCGTCATCTGCAGAGCTAGTTGGCATATAAACTTGTACTACTGTAGTAGGTGTGGGCTTCGTATCTATCTTGGCCACAATAATGCGTTCACTATGCTGTTTGTAGTAGCTTACCCGCATTCCTATTTTCCTATTCATTATTAAACCTACTCCTGCATTACCCCTATTTGATTTTGTGTTTATAACCCTGTAGTCACCTGACCAGAAGTCTTGTTCCTCCTGCCACCGAACTTCACTAATTCCCACTATATCTAACTTCAGCCTATCCATTTCCCTTTTTAAATTTTCTAACCTACCTGCCCGATTAAGGGATCTGACATTCCACGCTCCGATCCGTAGAACGCCAGTTTTCTTTCTCCTGATAATGACATCCTCTTGAGTAGTCCCCGCCCGGAGATCCGAATGGGGGACTATTTTACCTCCGGAATATTTTACCCAAGAGGACGCCATCATCATGTAATCATACAGTATAGCTGCATGCCCTCGGGAAAAATTACGGCTGTAGTTTCCCCTTGCTTTCAGCCGTTCGCAGTACCAGCACAGCAAGGCCGTTTTGGTTATTGTTACAAGGCCAGATCAGTCAATCATCCAGACTGTTGCCCTTGCAACTACTGAAAAGGCTGCTGCCCCTCTTCAGGAACCACACGTTTGTCTGGCCTCTCAACAGATACCCCTCCGTTGTGGTTGCACCTACGGTACGGCTATCTGTATCGCTGAGGCACGCAAGCCTCCCCACCAACAGCAAGGTCCATGGTTCATGGGTGGGGGGGGGGGTGGGGGGGGGGGAATGATGTATAAGAAAATAAAATGTAAGGAAAATGAGGAAGGAGCATCAAGGATGCCACAGGAAATTGTCACTGGCTGACCACTTACATAAAATATGGGCAAGCCAGTCACCCTGTGAACAAATTAAGACCTTCTCCCTAAAACCTTGGTAAAAACATTGGACAAGTCACAGAACTTTAAAACTTTAAACACATTCATTTGAGTATTTCCTAAAAGAGATGGCAGATCTGGCGGCAAGTCAGCTGCAACCCGCTGGTCAAAAAATAAAACACAAAATCAAAGGCAGAGATACACTTCCTGAACTCACACCAAAAGTGACTAAGGAGCTGCCTGGAGTCTAAGATTCAGACAAGCAACAGTTGACCATCTGCTCCAACGTTTTCCCCACACAGCTAGCGAGGGGAAACTCTGTGATAACTACTTGGGCATTTGTGATCGTTCCCAGGTTTTAAAAGAGGCATTAACACAGCCTCTTGCCACGAGTTGGCAAATGGATCTGATGCCCAAATGACATTAAAAAGAGAGAGGATGATGTCTTTGCTTTGCCCTGTCAGGTGTCACAGCATACTGTAATGGATCCTATCATGGTTGGGGGACATGTCACAAGCTGCACACAGCACAGATCCAGATTCCACATGTAAAGGGGACAGTTGTCCCTTTCATCAGTGGTGGAACAGAAGTCTCAACTGCTTCCCTCAGCAGTCACTCTGCAGTTACAGAAAGCTGTATCCTGATTGGTGGTGACTGTAACTATGGCAAAATAGACCGTCATAGCCTTAGCAACATCTTGGGGACTGGTTTGGAGACTTCCATTCCCTATTACAGCAGCCACTGGGCACTGACCTCCTCTTCCACAGATCCTCCTCATAGCCTCCCGCACCATTGTACTTTTAGTGGGACTGTTTGGTGGTGGTCAGGAACTGTTGCCATGATCTCTTCTTGCTATCCTAATAATTTGCTGACATTTCTCTTTTACTACCCGAGAGGCTGCATGGTTCTTTCCAGTTGGCTGGGACTTGAACAGATGCACAGGCACCCACCTTGAACTGTTGCAACGTGGTATTCATCTCTCCACCAAAGGACAGCTTACTTTTTAGCAGGCCTGAAGCGTAACACATGAATGCATCAGTGGCATGGTGGATCATTTGGGTAATATGATCCAGTCATTCTTGGACATCGTCACAATGTTGAAACACAACAAGTTGGTAGTTAATCGTTCAGTCTGCTTTACAGGGCACCACTGTGACTTCATCCCCCCCCCCATACACCACTCTGTCTGGCTCTGAATTCAGTTCAGGTAATGATCATTTGAGTGCAAATCAACAACCAGTTCCCACAGAGTAGTGTGCATGAGGGCTGGAGAGTGTAGTGAGAGATCAATAGCAGTTAATGGCCCTGTTGCAGCACAAAAGTGCATGCTCTGTCCCTTGTTCAACAAACATGCACATGAGATAGCTCTCGGTTAATCCCTGGGGTAGGTGATTGCAAAGCATATTATATGCATTAAAATCACCACACAGGCTGCAGTGGGGAGTGGGGGAATCCGACTACAGTGGTCACAGAGAGCCTGGTCGTGTAGCACCTCATATGGGGGCAGGCAGAGTGGACATAATGTCTACAAACGACACATATGGATGGTTACAGCAGCCACTTGTACACTGGTCATGAGGGAGCGAAGTAACAAGTGGCGTGGATTGTTTAAAAAAATAGTCACTTCTCTTTCAGCTCTCTCTCCACTTAGGTCATTCTATTTGTAGAGTGTGTAGCCATGTAATTCAGGGGTGTCAGGGAATTTACAATTTGTTTCTTAGATACATTCCAGGTTTGCCAAAAGTTTCCCCAAGTGAAATTCTCTGATTTTCAGACAAGTTTTAGCATTTTCCCTGACAAAGTTTGAGATCTCAAGGGTAAGTAAAGATGTTAAGTTGGCAAGAAATGGTAAGGGCTTCTGTATTTCTAAATGTGTTATTAACCCTCTAGTTTTGAATGAACAGCAAGTTGTTTCTTTTACAAGATTTATGGTCTGAAGGGTACGTAAACAGGTAAGTTGCTTAAATGAAGGCCATTTTAGATGAACAATTTCTGTTTTTATCAACAAGTTAATTCTAACTTCGAATTAACAGCTATCCCATAATTGCTGACAATTTAAAAAAAATTGATACAAAAATATTTTATTCAAGAACTTTCCTTCTGTTACTATTAGCTTACTTTTTTAGTTGATTTATTCAATTTTTAAATACACAGATGGTGAACATTATACTGTAAAATACTCTAGAAAAATGTTACAAAAATACCAATCCTCTTCAAGTACAGAACAAATATTGACCACATCTGGATATCTATGATGTATTCTTAAAAATACACATTTATCAAAGCAAAGAATTAAAGTGTGTACAGAAATTTTACTTGGACTGTATTGTTTTTCATCTATTAGCTATAGCAGTGACATATTATGAAATCATACATTTAAAGGAAACTTTTATGGCAGAATCCAATATTTAATTACAATTTATCACTACAAAATCTCTTACATCATGTTGAACACTTCGATTTTAAGGTGTTTATATTCAGACCATGTGATAGCTTCCATCAATGCTTTTAAAGATAAAACATATTTTCTACACAATTAAAACTTTTAAACATACATGATGACATCAAATCAACATATGAATTGTTTGAATCACAGTGAAAGAATTTAATATGAACAGAAAACTGTTCACGAGATTCAAATCAATAACAAATTTGAAGTTAGTCAAAACTGCTTTTATATCTAAAGTGCTGACAATCTTATGACTACATGAAAATGAAACAAACGTATTTCCGTTTCATTAGGTGTTACAATATGTGAAAATTCTGTTATTTTCAGCAAATTATGTGACACATTCAGTCGTTTCATGTAAAATTCAAACAAATTTTAAGATGTCAGAAAACAGACTGCATATATAAAATGAGCAAAGGATTCAGCCATTATATTCAGTCTTAAAGATAGTGTGTGTATTTTTACATAGCTGCAATCCCCGACAATTACAAGCAACCCCAATAATTACCGTCTGTGACTGGAGGGCTAAGCAAATGGAACAACTATACACAAGTGCTAAAGTAATGGAAGAGGACATATATATAAAAATAATAGCAGTACATTTCTTCATCTTTGTATACAAGGGTCATCACATATTTTATTACGTGCAGGCATAGGAAATTTAAAATTTGTACTTAAAGTTAAGTTTCAGCAAATACTGAATGTTTATCTGTTCAACATCATACATCTGAAAAGTTGTTAAGGAAGAAAATAAGAATTTTTTAACAACAATTCAAATCATAACTATAGTACACATCTTTGTAACACATTGCTGGGAATGGAAATTCACCTATGCATTAACAATGCTGATTTACTACTTTTTATGTCTCAAACCACATGTCATTTTTCAAATGATGGGCTGAGGAAAAATATTGCAACTGAGATGGCATCAAAAATTATTCTTCGGAATACATCTCTCTTTTCACAGAAGATTATCGGTTATCACAGACCCTCCTGACAGATTAAGAGTGTCTATTGGGTTAGGACACAAATCTACACTTTCACACAGAACTTCGACTGAATTTGGAAAGTTGAGATGCATACTGACAAACAGAAGCAGTGATGTCAGTAACAACTAGGGCTTGAAAAGGCTGTCAAGTAAAACAAAATGACTGAGAGGCTCCTTCACAATTAATGGAAATGGAGTAACAAATGTTTCAAAATACATGCCTTGAAATTCTGTTTGGTATCAGTTTATGTCAGACATTTTGTAACTAATTTCTTTATGAATTTTCTTTCTTTTGTATGCAGTCTACATCTGGCACATAAGCTGCCTGGCCACTATTTCCCTAAATTAGTACAGATTGTTATGGGCTGCCTGCTACAGTCAAGATTCTGGTAGTAAATGTTACATGTGGGTTTCAAAAAAATGAACACAAACTAAAGTGTATAAAACACATATTCATATCCTGACAAGCCTGATAAACTGAGCATGAAAATGTAGACAGAGGTCTTTTCAGTCACATTTTTCATTAGGTTTCTTACTTTGGTAATACCTTCCTCCTACCATATAGGATTTACGAACTTTCTAGGCAAGATGATGCATCAGACAAGATGGACATAAAAGAAAGATGTTGTATAACATTAAAGTTTAAAAAATAAGAAGAGCACTGGGGTACATTTAGTGACTTTTCTCTAGCAAATAACAATACTCTGTATTTTCTCAAACAAACAATTCAAATCAATAAATGAAAACCAGTCAAAACTCCTTTGTGAGAGAAGGAATCTCTTCCTCAGTTCCACTCAGTTCCCTTTCGGTCAGTATCCATACCTTTTTGACCTCGGTTCTTTAACTTGCTGGACGATGGACATCTTCCATCTAGCTCTTTTGGCTTCTTCATCTTCTTCGTGTTGCTTCTGCTTTAAAGCGTCACCATACCAATCTCGAGCATTCCAATAGTCCAGAATCATTCTCTTGTTAACATTGATCTTGAAGACAGCACCAGTTCGATTTCAGGTTGTCATATATTTGACACATGGCTACCAATGACCCACTTTCTTGGTTGACTATCATACACTCTTTATTAATGGAAAGACCTTGCTCTACAAATACTTGACCATGACTCAGAATGAGAATCTTTTGAAGAAAGCTATACAAATGCTGACAGGTGGTACTACCATCCAAAAGTGATCAATTCTCATTTTAGTCCTCCCATAATTTGCCTAGATATTCAAAAATACCTCAGTATCATGAAGATGCATAAAGACCTTCTCAACTTAAATCACAGTCCTTAGCACTTAATCAATTCTGTGAAGAGAATTTCTGCAAGGCATTCAAGATTCTAGACTTGCTAGTTCTTGGGCTATTACTTATCACAACAGTGTCACAAAAGCTTATATATCTACACATGCTGTATGTCAAAACTGAGTTTAGAAGGAGATTCGATCAGGAAGTCCCTGTACTCGGTCCTGTAAGTTAAAATATCTTTGGCAGGCACTTTTACTTTTCTGAGCTCAGGCCATACAGCATGATCTTAGCTCATGTCTCTTGCAAGAATAAGAGCAGCTTTATTATCAAGTTTTATATTACACACTGATTTTGTGGCAGATTCAGTAAATCACTAGGTGGTTCAAAACAGGTAATGGGATAGTAAAAATTCGAGAACAAAATGAAAGGTGACTGGTTGCAGTAATTTCAAGAAGCCCACATTATAAATTGATCTCATAAAAGATACAACACCTCAGTTAGTTTCTAAGGCTGCATTCTTGAAACCCTGATGAATTGTGCGAAGACCACAAGATCTCATAACAATAAAAGTTGACACACTGTCCCCATGAATACTCTTCAGATCAAGACACAGATCCTTCAAGAATGTCCTATTGACATTATGCCCATCCATTGATACCTGAAACATGTTGGTAAGATTCAGATCAGAAGTTTCTATCTTGAAACCATACAACATATCAGCTGCAGTGATATGGCCTAAAAATGCAGATGAAAAATAATGCATTTCAACTTGTTCGTTAACTTTGTGCCAATATCTGAGAGCAATATCCATTTGCTGCAGCTTGGCTACCTTGTTAAGGCTCTCATCAAATAAAGATTACAAAAGGAACATCCCCTTCAAGATCTTCAAGAACATGTTTCCTGATGTGTGGAGCTAATCCATGAACAATACTGTATAGTGTCTTGGTCTGCCCAAGCTACATCTTACTAGCTAATTATTGTTAGGGAACATGACTGGAAACAAAGCAGTTTGCTTCCTTGCCATAGGAAAGGACATATGATTTTCAACAGCCTGGAGAGTCCGTAATATTTCAGCCCTTGTATCATCATCCTGGATCAGGTACTTTGAAATATGATTGCTATCCAATGCAGCATTAGCGGTAGTGGTGGAAGTGACAATACAACTGTTAGTGACTCAACACAAGTGGCAGTGGTGGAGGTGATGCTGGGCTGCAATAGCTGGGAGGTCAACAAACTGACCGTCAACTGCCAGTTTTTCGATTCACCAATAACTGCGATCTTATCAAACATCAAGGGAGCATCTTCATTCTGCCCAGTTATTTCGCCACATGACATGGAGTGTGATCAAGAAGTACAGGCACCCTGAAAACAATCAAATACCCAAATAGAACTATGACATGACCCTTGTGATACTACATGCCTGCCAACCTCTAAAATTAAAAAAATTGGGAGATGCAGTTTTAAAAAAAAATCTGGAGGTACAAATGATCAAAAATTGAGACAACTGATGTAAGTCTTTTTCTGTGACATCAAAAACTATATAATGACCATAAAAATACAAATAACGACACTGAAACTAACAAAAACATCAACTGCACACAAGTTATCTGTGGCGTAGTTCAATTGTGGTACTAGGTTGGGATGTTTTTTGGCCATTTCTCATATGATTGCAACAGTTTTCATTCTTGGAGATCTGTATTTTTGCGCTATATTGCTGTCTGGTAACATTTTCCTGATCAGTTCACTAAATGATCAGTGAGATTAATTGGTAAACTGTTAATGATTTAATTACTTCTAGCAATGAATTCCATTTTTTAAAATTACTCACAAACATAACATATTATTGGTGGTTTGAAACATCAATTTTCCCACCATGTGATATGTGATTTATTCATTTCATTACATACTATTTTCAAATCATTTGATTTGATGTACAGGAGACATGTCAAGGTTTACAAAAGAAACTTTTTTCTCTTTTTTTAAGAGAAATACAAAAGTTTAAATTATATTTTACATTTCTAAGTTACAGCTACACATGTACATAAAATAATACATGTAAAACAATCCCAGTGTCCAGACTGTGAAGCTGTCTTCAACGAATTCATTGACAGAACTAGCAACACTTTTCCACCAGAAGAGTAAAGAGCATTCTTTTCAGTGAACCAAGCTCCATCTTAAATATATTACTGCCTTTTATTTTATTGAAAATTTTTAACCCCATATACCCTGGCATTTGGGCATAAAGTTTTAAACAATGTGTTGGAAGTTTAAAGTTATCTCTGTAGCGAGTGCTGTAGTTGTGGTCAAAATGGAAAGTGGGGATATAGAGTATTTTTAAATTTTTTAACAGTGGCCAACAGGATTTTTCAACACACGTTTCTACTTTTTTTTGTAATACTGGGAGCCTAGTGACGTTTGCTGAATTTCCCCAGAAGATTATGCCATAACGAATAACTGACTCAAAGTAGCAGTGACAAACTATCTTTCTGGTATCCATGTTTGTGGCACCTGACAAAATACACATTGCAAATGCTAAGTTGTTCAGTTTATTTGCTAAGTAATCTATGTGTACCTTCCAGTTTAAATTTTTGTCAAGATTTAGGCCTAAGAACTTCACGTGGTTTGCTTCTGTGATATCCTGATCATTGGAAGTTATCTTTATTTCAGTCCTTTCTACTGATTTAGCTTCAAATTGCATCATTTTGGTTTTAGTTACATTTAGTTTTAGTTCATTTTGATAGAACCAAGAGTCAAGTTTTTCTAAAGTATTTTTGGCTTTTTCTGGAAAATTTTCAGATACCTCATTTTCAATTAGAACTGATGTATCAACAGCAAATAAGACTGAATGAACATCAATAGCAAGTGCTATGTCATTTACGTAAAAAAGAAACAGATAGGGACCCAATATCAAACCTTGTGGGGCTCCTTGGGGAGCTGTTTTCCAGTCTGAGGAATAATTGGTTTCATTTGAAGTTAAAATTACTCTTTGTTTCCTACCTGACAGGTAAGCATGGTTCACTGAATTGATTTCTACCCTTATCTAACGTGGAGCATATTTTTTGGATAAACTCATTTCTAACATTCACAGTACTTTCACCCTGTTGGAATCCGAACTGGTTTTTAAAAATTATATCATTTACAGTAAGAAATTTATTAATTTGTTTTACTGCAATATTTTCAAACACTTTAGAGAATACCGGCAAAAAGAGAGAGAGGGCAGTAAAATTCCCCATATCTTCTGTCGATCCTTTTTTGAATAGAGGTTTGATCTCAGCATATTTCAATACATGTTCAAAAGATTGATTTATAATAATTGACAGTGGTTGAGAAGTAATATTGTACACCCACTTGATTACAGATGATGTTATTTCATCCCACCCACGTGAGGGTTTGTTTTTTAGAGACAATATTTTCTTTTCCACATCCCTTTGGGTGATTTTTGCAGTTGTTTAAAAGATGTGTTCTGGCCGTTCTCCAAATTTGTGATGCCTTGATAGAATGTCCCATCCACATCTGATCTTACTATATTTAGGAAGAATTCATTGAAACAACTTGACATCTGAACAGGGTTTACCACAATTTTATTTTCATGTCTAATTTTCAAAATCTCATGAATTTTTATTTTGGCTCCTAATTCAACTGTGATGTGAGCAAAGACAAGATATCTGTATGGAGCAAAAAGTGGCAGTTGACCCCAAATAAAGGAAAGTGTGAGGGCATGCACATGAGTACTAAAAGAAATCCATCAAATTTCAGTTAGAAGATACATAATTTGAATCTCAAGGCTGTAAATTCAACCAAATACCTACACATTACAGTTATGAACAGCTTTAATTGGAAAGACTATACTGATAATGTGTGGGGAAGAGGAACCAATGACTGTGCTTTGTTGGCAGAACACTCAGAAGATGCAGCAAATCCATTAGACTTCCTACACTAAACTTATCTGCCCTCTGTGAGAATATTGCTGCATGGTATGGGATCCTTACCAGATAGGATTGACAGAGAACATCAGAGACGACCAAGAAGGGCAGCTTGTTTTATATTATCACGATACAGGGGAGGGAGTGTCACAGAAATGGTACATGAGCTTGTTTTGTATTATTACAGTGTAGGTGAGAGAGTTTCACAGAAACGGTACACGAGTTGAGGTGCCAATCATTAAAATAGAGGTGTTTTTTGTTGCAACGAGAGATATTTATGAAATTTCAATCACCAACTTTCTCCTACAAATAGGGAAATATTTTCTAGACCCCCACCTACATAGGGCGAAAGTATCATCATAATAAAATAAATTGCAGCATGAATGGAAAGATTTAGGTGTTTGTTTTTCCTGCACACTGTCTGAGGTGGATGGTTAAAAAATAATCTGAAAATGGTATATGAACTCGCTGCCTGACACTTACAAGTGAATGGCGGGCTAGTCATGTAGATAAAGATTATAAAATGCAAACAATGGTTCTTACCTTGACATAATAATGCATGGAAATTGTTGCAATATTGCTCCAAGAAAACAGAATGAAAATGTTGAAATAATTGCATTGGTTGCAGCACTGTAATATATTATTGTTATTCTTGAAAAATTTGGTCACACTAATGTCTGTTAATTCATCAGTTACAATCTTATTCATGCTGTCACTAATATCTTTATGCAAATTTTCCACAAAATAGGGACCTAGTATATGTTTTATAACTGCAGTACACTTTGTTATACGTATCTGAAGTTTTCTGGCAATATGATCACACAATGGCAAAAAATGCATGTGAAGCCTAAGATTCTTTCAAGGTTTTGAAAGGTATTTTTGTCGATGATGCTGCAGCTGTCTTGAGGTTTTTTGTGTCACTATGGCTTATATGTCAGCATAAGGCGTTAGCGAAGTACTACGAGAAAATATGCAATATGCTCTTGTGTCGTTGCCAAAAATTCTTTCTAACCAGTTTGCAAATGTACTATCACGTAGCCATTCAGCAAACCATTTCTGGACATACTGGCCTTTACTTTACTGCTAAAACAATGTCCAGGTATTATAGGTATGC
The DNA here is from genome assembly GCF_023864345.2 of Schistocerca serialis cubense. Classification (NCBI taxonomy): domain Eukaryota; kingdom Metazoa; phylum Arthropoda; class Insecta; order Orthoptera; family Acrididae; genus Schistocerca; species Schistocerca serialis. The sequence goes on from NC_064644.1 coordinate 416,666,932, forward strand.
ACGATGCATGCAGCTGCAGATTTATTAATAATACTAGAATGCAGAACAATACAAGAACAAAGACAGAATACCATTTACTGTAAATGTTTAGGTGATATAAATTCAGGAGCTAGTAAAAGTTAATAAACAAAATAGTGCTACATTTTGTATGCTGAATGGTTCAAGTGATTTTAAAAGTAATTTTACCATAAAACCAGGCTAATATGTTGAAAACCTACCATAATGCCCACTTGCCACTAGACAGGTACTCAAAACCATCAGATTTAGTGGGAAAACCACAAACTCGGCATGACTGGCACAATGGCAATACACAAACGCAAGTCCAAATAGAGCACAAAACTGAGCAATATGAGTATACTTTCTACAAACTGTGTAGCAAAGAGGAAAAAAATACAGTCTATAACAAGTTGCACTTTCTGATTTCTACAAACTCAGAGAAGTACATTGATTAAAAAGACTAATAAGCAAAGGACTTTCCACATTGGCCAAAAACTAAAATGCTGGGTTTTCAAACAACCGTCTTAAGTTTGATGATCATTAGCCAAAAATTGGGAGAAGTAATGGAATAATTGGGAGGCGGGAGAAAAAGCTAAAAATCAGGAGTCTCTCACCTAAATTGAGAGGGTAGGTATGTACTATCAGGGGAACACAGTGGTTGTCAATAGATGGGTATGTCTGATTTCAGAATGCACACACGATGAAGAAGAGATTAATAAAATCAGACCTCTCATCTAATGAGGAAGCAAAAAGAACAGAAACATTGGGAAAGCAGCACGGTGAGTTGTACCTTGCTGATCCTCCCTCTTCATTCAAAAACCAGTGGCAAGTTTCCATAATTAATGCCAAAACTTGACATTTGAAAAGGATACGTTACATCAAGCTGCGCAAGGGCATATTGAAAATGCCAAAGTCTGTTGGTCATTTCTCAGCACCACTCTGTTGGTGTAAGGTTTTCCAGTTCAAACAATGCATTATTGGAATATCCTCTTATAGCCAAAAGCACCGCCTACACAGCAGGCTATAAAAACAATGCAGTCATTGAAAATTAAATTTATGATCAGTGAGATTTTGTGCAGCCTTTAAGTCTATGCATCACTTAACAGCTGTAGCAGTTAACTTACTGAGGACTGATGGAAAAGGTGAATATCCAATGTCTTCTTGATTGCCTTGGATTGCTTAGCTGCTCCCACATGGCAGATTACGGCCATCTTCCCTATGTTGCTGAGAGCAAAAGACTTGCTGCATTCTGTGCAATATGGCTGGAACTCTGATATCTTCTTGTGGGCCTTGATGCCCTCAAACCCCTAGTGATTTAGCACTGAATTTTACCTTGCTTGATTTTACCATGATATACTACTAGAACATTGTGTGAGTTCCCAATGACTGAGGACGGAAAGCTGTTTGTTGAAAACACTCCTGCAACAATCAAAAACTGGCACGTCTTTGAAGGCGAGATGGTACACAAAAAAAACGGATTTTCCCCACGAGCCACAGATATTTCTGGCAGGTACAAAAAAAAAAAAAAAAAAACGGATTTTCCCCACGAGCCACAGATATTTCTGGCAGGTACTGACACCTGCAATCCTGCCTGCGTGTTTGTGGAGGCCTTGAGACTGCACCCACAGAATGCGAGAGCAAAATATTCACAGCATCTCTCATGCCTCATAAACGGCAAATAATAGCATGGAAATATCTGAGTATTTTTCTACATGATAAGCATGTGGAATTTCCTTATCTACCGCAGTATAAGAGTAACTGTACACTTATGTAATGGAATGTCATAATTTTTTAAATCTTTTTGATAGGTGCTGAAATGAGAATTAGTGTGGCTTTGCAACAAGAAAGTAACAAAATTACACATTTATTTTATACCAAAAATGTGATTTTTCACAAAATTTTGATCTGAATTGACCACATTTACTCATTTAATAAACCACAGTTTCAGGATTCTGACACAACTGCAAGTGCATTCGGATTGTAATGAGGTTGCAGTGTGCAAACCCTGTCTTGTTTTGCCTAAGGAAGCAAATTTTAACAAGCAAACATGAGAAATGTAGCTGTTATTCGAAATTAGCCACTTCTGAGTGAGTGGTCTTTAAGAGACAGCAAGTTTTAAACACTACATATACAATGGAGGGGCTGGACCAGTGACCATATTGAAAAATATTCAACTATACTGTGAAATACCTCCTTTGTGAAAACTGACACACGAACACTACACAAACAAGAATGTAAGAAGAACTGTTGAAAAATTTCCAAACAGTATTCCAACTGTGGACTACAGTGTTGTTATAAAACTAATCAACAAAATCTGAAATGAAGGTTTGTTTTTTTTATGTGGCTGCTTTGTAATAAGTGTAGGTGTTTCAAATCCATCTTCCAATAGAATGAAAAAATGGTACCAAAAATCTAAAAAAAAATTGCAAGCAGATGGCATTTCCCGATGTGAGCAAACATCTACAAACAAGTACTAACATTAACATCTTTTATAACGAAGAAAGCAAGTCAAATGGTGTGTGTGTTTCATTAAGACCACTATGTTATTTTATTTCACTAAAACAAAACACATTTGACAGAAATATGCATTTCCTTGGAGTCGCAGGACTGATTTAAAATAACTCCAGTGATTTCAGAAATAACCTCAGAAAAATGTAGGCCTCTTGAAAGAAGAGTATGAGACATGGAAGAGTTGTGTAAACCAACACCACAGGTGACTGCCAATAAAATATTGTTTCTACTATGTTTGTTATTATTAGTTATTACCCACTGTGTTATATCTATTATTTTACAGGTATTGTGAGATTTTTTCTTTCAAGAAACATATGAGTACGTAGTGTACAAACCACCAGTGACTGCCACAATCTTCTTATCGTCCATACTTTCTAATATATAAACTATTTTCAAAGTGCCAAAATTTACTACAATAAATAAAATGTCTATACAACGCCGCACTGTACAATGTACTTGCAGTGAGACAATCGCAATTCTAGAAATCCATCACCTGTGGCCTCTGGCCTGCCGAGGAGCACTGCAGACCTCGGTTCATGGATAAACCATGAAAATCAGTCGCAGTTACACCACATACAAGCAGACCCAGCCTGCGGGCAGATTGGTGAGACTAAATCCAAAAGGCAGGGCCTGCACATTGGTGGGATATGATGAGCTTCAGATCAGCAGGCCAGATCCATTAGAGATAACCGCAAAAATGGCCTGCAGGTTTGGCCCGTTGCTGAAATCCACTTATGTGGCCAGCTATTCACTAGTCACATACAGCACATTGATGAAATGAGAAAGCGGTGATCAATACAGGCAACAGATTACTTGTGCAAATATGCTGAAAATCAATAATAATGAGGATAGGTAGCAACTCACCATAAAGATTATTGCTGAGCTGCAGACAGATATGTAGAAAAGACAATTACCCTCTCACAACAAAATTTTCAGCAATAGCCTTTGTCAGAAAATGAGAGCACATACACATTTACATGACCCCTCGGACTCTCTCTCACACACACACACACACACACACACACACACACACACACACACACACACACACACAGCTGCCATCTTCAGCTGCTGCGTCTAGTCTCCGAGGATCAGATACAAATAAACCGCTCCTCATGCCTCCCGGCCTCATCAGCAGCTGTTAGGCTAGCAGCAAAAGTGGTGGCAGTGCTGACAGCAAGCTGAGGGGAGTGGTAGGGAGGAGAAGCAGTAGGAATGAAGGAGCAGGGAAGCGGCACATGTACTCAGCTGCACCCAGCCAGTGACGATGCAGGACGTCTCAGTAAGCAAAACATTTAGGATAAAAACAAGATTTTTCTTTCTTTTTTTTTTCAAATTTCACTGACACATTTGAAATTCCCTGATTTCCTGTACTTGTAGCAACCCTGTATCCACACATTGTTCTACACCACACTAAGAGACGTAGTTCCTCCAAATGTATCCTGGACCCTTTCAAGTTTCGCTGAATTATGGAAGCCATCTTAACAATGAGGTTTTCCTGTCTTTCTCTCTGTCATTCACCCAAAGTGGGGAGATTGAACCGGAAAGAGAGGGGTGAGAGATTACTCGTGGGGGGGACTCTGGTTCCCTCAGGGAGGCTTAGTCATCCGTACCATCAATAGTATGGTCATCATCAAATCTATCAGACAGGACCAAGGCTACATTGTCTGATGTCTTTGGACCAGATTGTTTTGAGCTGTTGGTTTTAATCTGTTTTAACAAAAATATGTACTTGGTTCTTTTCTTATGCCTGCTGTGAGGGACTGTTATTCTTGCTGACATTAGGTTCAGCTGCTACCAGTATTTCGGATATAGGAAAGCTCAATTTTTTGACTTGCTGCGTACATTTGCAGCTACCTTGACAACTGGTGATAAATGTATTTTGCTCGGCTGTCAATTGCTGGGTGTCAACACAAGTTTTTTTGTACAAGCTGGTTCAATACCAAGGTGAACAACTGCACTTGGTGTCTGTGAGGCCTTAAATGTATTCTTTGTGTTGGAGTATGAGATGCATTTAATCACTTTAATATCCTGAATTTTTTCTCCTCTTCCACAAGTAATCTGACCATTGAAATCTATGGCGATATGACTAAAATGTTGATACTTAAAGTGCCGCATTGGACAGGGTCTAACGTTCATGTGGAGATAGCCTGCTTTAATATATCCTGGCAATTTTGGTACTGAATATCAGAAATATATCCTGGCAATTTTGGTACTGAATATCAGAAAACAAAATGCAGACTCATGGAGCTCAGGAGCCAACCCTTCCCTTTCCATGACATTCTAAACTTCAGTGACCCCTGTGCTTCCCCATTCTTGTTGGAGTTCTTTGGTATTCATATCCATAATGTCCTGGCACATCACAATTCCTTTACAACTGATATCTGTGTGGAGCTCACTATTTATATGATGTTCTCCAAGTAGTTTGGCATTTAAGAACTTGTTTCCTCAGGTAGCTTTCGGCATGTCTATCAGAAGCATGCCATTTATCAGCCTCTTGATAGATTTAAGTTGTCCCGCAACTATTTCCACAACTTTGTTGATATAGAAAAGTGACAATTTTTCAAACAAACCTTCTACAAGCTTATCAATGATAAGTTCACTATTTACCACAGGATGTGGTCCATTACTGTCATTGAATGCACTGATATTCACAGGCATCTCGGGTAGACAAGCCACACGATACCTCTTCAGGTTTTGGGTATTAATACGGCACTATGATCACCTGAATCACTGAAAGTAAAGGAAAGTACGTTAGCCTAAATGACAGTCCCACAAGCAGCTAGGGAATTAAGTGTTCAATCAGACAGAGCCTCACTTGTGTGGGTAAACCTTAGACAACTGAGGTGCAGCAGGTTCCCAGACGTTGCCTGTAATGACCATTCCACTTCAACAGTCATACATCTCATCAGTGTGCAACACACCTTCAGACCTGAGGTTTTTAATAGAGATTTTACCAACCTTGCGAACTGGATGGTTAAGCAACGATCCCATTTCCCTGTGGCACACAAAGTTCAACCATCACACCACAGGGCGGTTGATGAAGCAACCCCATAGCTTACGGTTACAGTGCACTAGTGGCAGTCATCAGTTCCCAGCTCAGTAGACCTATAACCACCAAACGATGGCTAAGTTCCTTGAGGTTATCATCATTTAGCATGACCCAGGGGCTTATAAAATGACACAGACGTGGTGAGCATTATCCTCCAATGTTTTGTAGATTGGATGGGTGGCAGAATACTACTTTAGGAGGAGTGGGAAGAATCTTGGGTAGAATGCCTCTCATTTCTGGGCATGATGCTTTGCCTATCTACTATCATGCCTAGATATGAGAGTCACCCTACCCAAGAGGCTTCAAGTGATATTTGCTGGCCACCCATCCCTCGGCTACTGCTGCACGCAATCCCTTGAAACAGCGGTCATATCCCTGTGGAAAACAAGATGCAAAACCTGCCAATTCACCCACAGAGCACCTCCTAATCTAGTCGTATCACATGCTTACTCCGTCCCTCCAGAGTTAGGGCCACCTGTGAGAGCATCCATGTCATGGATCAGCTCTGCTGCAATTTTTTAACCACCAACCAGTAGCTCATCAGAATGAATGGCCCTTGCCAAACAGTGGTCAAGAGCAACATGACCACCCAGTGACAGAACACACTGCAGAGGACAATATGTGAGAGTTCAGTGACTACTTGTGCCATCTGGATTTTTCTCCAAGTAATAGCTTTTCTGAACTACAGTGATGGAAAAGAAATCACAAAACCAAGAATGAGTTGCGTGACAAACAAAGTTGGTAGGTGTGCTTATACATCTGACAGATGATGCTTATTCAAATTTTGCCCCAGTCGGATAAGAGTGGCGCTAGTAATGCCACCATTGAGGATGCAAATCAGTTTTACTTTAAATACATGCTGTAACTGTTGTGAGCATTAGCTACCTTTGAAACTGGGCATGGCGAGTTGACTTAGTCAAGAATCCCTTTAAGGCAACAAAGATGCCTTTATCATCACCTCACTGAGTTTGAACGAGTCATGTAATAGAACTATGAGAAGCTGGATGTTCCTTCTGCTTTACTGCAGGAAGACTTGGCAGGAATGGAGCCACTGTACATGACTGCTGGCAGTGACGGTCACGAGAGGGTAGAATTGCAAGAAAACTGGGCTACCAACAGTCACAAGCCATTCCCCGAGAGGGAAAATAATCATGTTCAGCGTATGGCTCTGGAACATCATACTGTATCTACAGCAGCAATTTGAGCAGCAGTTTACACCACAGTGACACAATGAACTGTTACAAATAGGTAGCTTCAAGGACAGGTCCAAGCCAGATGATGCCCTGTAATGTGCATTCTACTAACCCAAAACCACCACCATTTATGACTTAAGTGGTGTCAAGTGAGGGCTGGAGGGTAGGTCGGAAATCTGTTGTGTTTTCTGATGAAAGCTGGTTTTGCGTTGGTGCCAGTGATTGCCGAGTGTTGGTTATGAGGCAGGTAATTGAGGGCCTGCAACCAACTATCTGAGTGCTAGACATACAGGACCTACACCTGAAGTTACGGTCTGGGTGCGATTTCGTATAATAGCATGAGCACTCTCATGATTATCCCACGCAGCCCAACTGCAAAACTGTACATCAATCTGGTGATCCTACCAATCATGCTGTCACTCGTGAACATTCCAGGGGGTGTTTTCCAACTGGATAATGTTCACCCACATAACACTGTTGTAACCCAACATGCTCTACAGAGCGTTGACACGCTGCCCCCCCTGCTCGATCACCAGATCTGTCTCAAATTGAACATGTGGGACGTCATTGAACGACAACTCCAGCATGACCCATCCCTGTATTGACCAACCCAGTGCAACAGACATGAACTCCATGCCACAAACTGACATCTGGCACCTGTACAATGCAATGCATGCATGCATTCAACAGTCTGAATGGTACATTGGTTATTAATGTACCAGCATTTCACATTTGCAGTGGCTTACCTTGCATTTACATTAACCTGTAATCTCGCAATGTTAATCACTCTTCAAATGCATTCCTGAAATTCCAACCCTCTCCCTCTACATTATGTTTTGGTGTTGCAATTTTTTTCCACCAATGTATGTGGTGCCAGTTATCCTCGCAATATGTCCTTTACTCCCGTAATCCTTCTGGCACCTGTCTCCACTTAACCAGCTTGCATCTCCATCCTCTATCCAACAGCCTCTCTGTCCTGTCATCCCCTTGCCATCCATGCCTCCACGTCGCCACCAATGTGTGCAACATGAACTCAATGGCTCTGTGTGTGTGTGTGTGTGTGTGTGTGTGTGTGTGTGTGCGTGCGTGCGTGCGTGCGTGTGTGTCCTGCGCCAAGAGAATGCATCTATCAATTCTATCAATCTGCTGTGCTTATAAGGTAAAACATTACCAAGTATTTCATTAATAGTTTTATACATAATCATGGAACATGAACAAAAACCAGTTTGGACCTAAATTTATTTATGAAGGGAAATAGACAAAAATCTAACAACATTTCCTGTCAGGGAATAAAATCGTATAATAAATTGTCCAAGGACATGAAAAACATAATTAATATGTTAAAAAATAGTTTGTAAGTAATGGATACTACTAAATTCAAGATTAATTACATGATGACAATGGAATGCAGTTTACAAGCAAATCATGTGCCCAAGATCTATAGAGCTTACTACTTCTGTCTTGTAATTCTCCTGAGCTCAGCAACTATTGTCATTCATCAAAAGGGGGATGCAGACTTTTTTCCAGATGGAATTAATGGAAGATATGGAGATGAGCATGGGACACTGTAGTATGTGTATGGTCCTGAAGTTAAGTACTCTGTACAGATCTGAAGGAGTGCAGTGTGTAGAGCAGCATGTTTGTCATCCTGCATTTACCACAGGATGTCCATAGTGTGTGTAGTCATAGTGTGGAGAGATGTGAAGAAATAGTGCAAAACTTTTTATAAGTTAACTTCCACAATATTTTTATGATCAAAAGAACATTGTGTAATAATTCGAAACAAGCAGTTGTATGTTATCTCCACACAGTAAAACAATAAGCAGCAATCATTATGTTAACTATTTTGCAGATACTTTTAACGTAGGAGTTTCAGATGAGGTGGAGGTGTTTTGAACTATGGTTGAAGGAGACATTGGTAGAACTCGAACCTGAATTTTTCCATTTATGACACTGCCAACCTTAGCATGTGATTGTACAGTAGCAGTTACCAAGTGCTTTGCTACTCCTCTTTACTTTTTCCCCCCAATTATTTAAGTGAGTGGAGAGACTCCTCTTGGTCGTTCATGGGGTTTAAATACAACTCTCACAAAACCAGAAAGAATGGTGATCATTATGACTATCTGTCAATTCTGCTTTTGTAGAGGCACAAAATATGGGTGTACCCTGCAACACTACAAGAAAGGGGTGGGGCTTGTTCACCTGCACTGCTCCACACCCCTTGGGTGTTACCCTCACGGCTGATTGCCACATTGTAGTGTCCGTATTATACCAGCGATTTTCCTCTCATTCTCTTTCACTAGTTCTCTTTCTCACAATTATTAATTTCTGTTCCTTCCAGCTCTTAGTCAAGTTATTGTTCTTACTGTATTTTGAATAATCTAGGGGTCATTAATTAAAATGTGTAATCAGTTCTCCAATCACAGCACATCACCAACAAATAATCCTAAAAAAAGTAAGATGAGAAGTGGAGAAAGATTATTGGGTTTCATTAGTAAATGTGTTGTTTCAGCTGATCATTTAAACAACTGATAACTGTGCAACCAGTTTATGCTTAATATTTTACATAAAAAATAATGTGCAAAATAATAAAATATACCAGAGACTACTTTTATTAGCATTCTCTTGTTACATTCATCTCATCCACAGCCACAGAAGTATTTGTTCAGACATTCTAGAAATAAAAAAGTGCCATGAACAAAAAGTAAACATCAATTAAATTTTTACACCACAACAACATGTATTTTGTATAAAATAACTACAATGGTGAATACTGACGTACATGCTATAATACAAAAAAAGGAACAAATTGAGAATATTCTCAATGTAACACCACAAAAATATATAAATAGGAAGTTCTATATAACAAATTAGAGCACCTTCACTATTAATGTTTCATTAAATTGATGCAAGTATGGTGGCCACATTTGAATATTCTCTCAAGACTTGTGTCAGTTCCATCAGTAACACAGTTAGCAGTACAAAATCATTTTAAGTACATTATCACAACATATAAATAGACATATTTTCTTTTCCTCTTGCTCTTCAAAAGACACACACACACACACACACACACACACACACACACACACACACACACACACAAAAAAAAGAGTGCAGAATTAAAATGAGACAGTTGAGAACACATCTATAAATTCCCTAGTCATTTACTTATATTTATCAGACTGGAAGTTGGCATAAGCCTCTAGTTTCTTCAGTTATATCTATATGTGACTAGTCATAGGCACCCTGATGTATAATTTCTTTCAAAAAGTATCTGAAATATCTTTGTGTAAAAAAAGTAGACATAACTATTTGAAGTTGTACTAAAGTTCCCAAATCCACTCCTTAATTAAAAACATACAACGAAATTGTTACACTGTCTTAAAAATCACACAATGCAGTTACCTTAAGAACACATGTAATAGGCATTTCTTTCAAATAAATACTGACTGACTAAATTACACATACTGTTGCACACACAATAAAGAACATGCTCTGTTCCTTGCTGGAAATATGTATATTGTTGAGTTTTAAAGAATGTAATATTCTTGTACTTTTTCTATATTGCACAAAGGTGTGAATCTCCAAGTCACAAAATAATTTTCCTCTTTCCTCTAAATTACAATGCTGTTTATACCAAATAATAAAACAACAAAAATTGAAACAAGTACAGGTTTGATATTGCTGAAGTATGGGATGTTTCTGTACTATAACCAATACAAACACACAAAATGTTTGAGTTACTTTGAAAGCATGATGGGAACTTCACTAAGTATAAAGCAAATCGAGAGAAGAAACAGCACGATATGTTTTATTTAAAAAGAAATAAGAGCTACTTCAAAAATGCTATTGAATTAGTGTTATGAATACTGAAATTAATTACAGTTAAACATCACACTGCATTTTCACATGTAATAACTGCAACATTGCAAGAAGTTCTGTACGAAATAAATTTTATCATCTTGAATATAAAGTACATGGATACAACAAAAACAATTACTGCCATTGTATGTGGATGTCCATTTCACCTAAACAACTGATTAGTAGTTATACAACAAAAAGTTAGATTTCCATCTGAGAAGAAATGAATAATGGATTAACAAAAGTATGACCCCGACTGTGGTCAACAAATTTATAGCATTAGTGGATTTTATAGTCACTGGAAAGTATCATTTAAAACTGAGTAAAGTTACAAATTATAAGGTATACTTCGCAAGAACAACAGTAGGAAAAGTAACTGACCATCATGGGCTGCAGAATGCAGAACACAACAGTACTGTTCTTTTCTGTCAACTGCGAAAGGAAGAAAAATAAACTCTGGACAACGAGATAAGAGGATCTTTTGCAAGAATTTAATTAAAAATTCACAAGCTACATCCTCAAAAACAATTCACAAAATACTAAGCAACAAAACTGTGTGGCTTGCAAGATGTATAACCACACACAGAAACATCAATATATGGGGGGCAAAAAGAAAAAGGCATATAAGTGAAGAAGGGTAATGGCTTTCCAATCTGAACGGTTTTTGCCAAAAAGGAAGAGACTCAAAGAAGTGTTACATGCATGCCACCCCCCCCCCCCTCCCCCAACCCAAAACAGCAGCATTCACAATCAAATCAAATGAAAGTGAGCTCACGCAAAAGCACGTAAATTTTGCAAAATATTATGAACTATTCAGCTAATTATATCCTTTGACACCAGGACAACTTTATCCTTCATATTATGTACACACATTTATCCCTGTTATTCCAATAACAGTGAGTGCCTAAAAATGTAGCAGTACTGTCTTTCGAATCATCTGAAAAAAAAAAAAGCACCTAGTGCATGTGAAATAAGCATTGTCTAATATTCTGAAAAGCAAAATAGAAGGCAATGTACTTGCATGTAATACAAAAATATCCCATATACAGCATGAACTTTGAACACAGTAATGACAGAACTTGAACAAACAGCAAAGTACATTGATTCAACATTGTGTGAAATATGTAGAAAAATCCATTGTTGAAGATATGACATACATACACATTTGTAGTTAAGGAGCAAATTTATTCTGCAATAACAGGAAACGGATGCTCGATCTTAAACGCAATATCATCCCCACATGCAGATTTCTTATGGTAATGTTACTTAGTGACACTTATCTATAATTGTCACATGTATAAAACCAATATTGACAAACCCAAGTTCAATTTAATGAACTTTCATTGGGTACATAAAATATATGAAATAAAAACAGACAGAGTTATACAAATATATTGATAGCAAGTGACTTGACAGTCTAATGCAACAATGGAGAGGGATATTTTTCTCAGCAAAGAACTAGTAGAAAAGTCACCTGATAAAAAAAAAAAAATTTAAAAGAAATAATATTGACAACAAAACTGCATCAATAATACAAAATCCAAACTATACAGGGAAAATATAAATACAGCTTTTGTATTATACCACTTCTCCATCAATATAAATATGCTAATTAAATGACGTGTCATTTACTTTGCGTAAGTTCCAGCGTTATTTCAACTCTTAATAATAATTTTTATAAACATCTCAGTGAATTTACATATTAAAACACTATTGAATTATTGTCTTCATGGAAGAATTTGTTACTAAAATAAACTGCAAACATCAGTTTTTTAATTAATTTCATCGATAACACTAAAAAGTGGCCTGAGAAATCCAGTTTCCTGATGGTATAAGAGAGGAACCTTTGCTGTACCCTGAAATACAATGAAACAAATAAGCTGACTTTTTCAAATGTCTGCAGCTCGACAGTACAGTACTCTTGTTCATAATGTGCTATACATATGTGCATTATGGACTATTACACATGTAACTCCTCAATTTCTGAAATTTACATATTTCTTTGGCTCGTACAATATTTTATATGTGTATATATATACAAAATACATCTCAAATGTTCAAATCACAGCATAAAAGAAACAATTTTATGAGAAGAATACTGAATGGTATGAGAGAATAGGCTACAGGAGGAATATTTGTGGTAACACTGGGTAATAATCATCCAGTTTGGATAAAAAAAAAATTAATTTTGCAACAGGTAGTGCAGAAACTTTGTTGGTAACTGCACATATTTGTTACTGTGACATTTAAAACCAGACATGCAATACAGTAGCAAGAAACTACCATGCATATCCAACACTTCCCACCAGCCCACCCTCATCACCACAAACCAACAAAAACATAATAATCTTTGACAATAGTTCATAATTGTCCTTAAAACGTTACTTTGGACCATAAGTGGATTTATACTGTTTGGTCAGACATAAGATTATTTTTGAAATATAATTTAGTTGCCATATTTACTTACATATAAATGGAGCACATACCAACAGAAGATCAGCGACAGTCAATAAAAGAAAAAGACCCAGCTAAATCTCAGACTTTCTAAGTTAGAGTGGTGGAAAACTCACAAAGGGGCTCGACAGCGAAGGCAAAAATAATTTTAAGATAAAAAGAGTTCAAGAGGTACACATGATACAGGAAAGAAAAGGAATGTCAACACACTATTTCAAAAGCAAGATATAATAAAGATACTTCATAATGTATCCTAAAAAATAATTAAGATGTAAGTTAAGTTCCAGGCATGAGAGAGAGAGAGAGAGAGAGAGAGAGAGAGAGAGAGAGAGAGAGAGAAATTGAATGTAAAATAAAAGATACAATGTATCAGTAAGAAATATGCAAAAAGAATGGATGTAAGATATTTTGCAACAGGAAATGAATGATAGAGAGCAATGAGAATTAGAGAACAGAATAAAGTGTAAACATACCTTCCTTAATGGAGGTGAGCGTTTAAAATCTGACAGATGTCTAGATCATTAGTCTATGCACTAGCTCAGTTGAACAAAGATGGACTTTTTCGAGTAACTTCTAGCATTTGTCTCAAATGATTTAGGAAAACCAAAGTACACGTAAATTAGGATGACTGGGCAGGGACTTGAATCTCATACCCCCTATATACATCATCATCGTATGGATGCATCATATGCTATTAATATGACACGAAGTTGAAAACTGAAGGGAAACCAGTTGGAATATATGGGGAATATATTAATGATACAGTACTAAAACTAATGCACATTTGATCAGAGAAACATTACAGAACCCATACTTGCACTTCACAAATTATAAACTCCGAAAAAAGCTCATATGGTGGCATTTGTTAAAATGAAACAGGTCTTGCACCTATGGTATTAAAATAGTTAGTAGCAATGTTGGATACATATTTTACGATGCAACAAAGGAGAATCACATTGTTTGGAAGGAATACCAATATTACTGAAGTGCAATAAAACAGTATTCTGTTCATTGAAGAAATCTTACGATTATGTATGATAAATCTGAGAATATATCAGTTATCAAATACAGAACTGTAATGTTATACGAAGAGTGGTTGTTTACTGCCTACAGGTATAGGAGAGAGCAAACAAATATTCCTGAATTAGCGAAACAATTGTTGGGTGGAATGAGATTTTGTTCCGTACCAAATCAATCTGCCACAAAACCCAAGTATATGGCTAGCTGATGAATTCAACATACACAAATGTGTGAAAACATCCCTCAGTTACACAACAGAACGATTCTGGTATAAGAAAACACAAATTTGTCACATGCTAAGGGGTTAAAGTCATTGAAACAAATGTAGGAAATATGATTCATGATTGGTACACAATGTAAACTAATGTCCATTGCTATCTGCAGAGCTTGGAACTCCACTCCCTCAATTATTTGGGACTGAAAACAATCTTTATATACTGGTTGACTGTTTAACATTTAAACAGATTGGGACAGCTGAAGAACCTGAAAACATTAGAGTGAAAACTCTTCCTTTACACTCCTTGATCATGCACTTTTGTGAAAAATATAGCTGAGTACTAATAAGGGTGGGAATTGATTTTAAAAAAAAGGCAAATTAATTTTAAAATAGAACTGCATCCTTTCCCAGTAATTTTGCAAGTATTGTCCAACTTCGCCTATACTAGTTCAGTTATCACCTTGAAACTTAACCCTAATGAAATATTTTATTATTTTGTGTGACTTTGACAGTTACATTTTAACAGCCCATTTAGCACTGATGATGGACACTTCCCATCTACCTTAATGAACATCCATGTAGAAAGTCAATCACTTCATCACTTTTTTTAATGGGAAAACAAATGACAGAAAAGACCAAGATATTCTGCTAAATAATAGTTGTCATATTATTTCAATCATTATGCATGGGAAAGAGAGACAATTGCCTTATGTATCCTGCATAATACTGGGATAAAAATAAAATAATTGTAACAATAAAACCAATTACTTCTATTGCCTCCCTCCACCCCAATATCTTTAATTCTATTTCTTCCACCATCCTTCAGTCTTTGGTTAGCATATCCTAGAGATCCATTGTTCGATATCTTGTTCATAGTTACACTGAAATAACTGCTTTAATATACATCAAAACAGACTGACGAATGTTTAGGGGTTTCTCTAGTCACTGCACAGTGAAGTTGTCACTAGTTACATTACATAATTCATAAGAAATGTACAATTACACACACATGTTAAAAACAAATATGTTAATGCACTGGTTACATTCACTACTAAATGTTAGGAACATTGCACTGAACCACAAAACTAAATGCCTATTTTGACCTCTGCATTATTCTAATTCTTAATTCTTCCATTAAGCAGTAATGTATTAAATGCGACAGCAGAATGAATGTACTAGATAACAATTTGGAAATAGTCTAGTGAAACTACAAAAAACTTTTCCCAAAACTTAAAAACAGTTGAACAAAGACATTAAAAGCTTTTATGGTTATTAATAGCAAACAGCTGTTTCCAATGCCATTAATGTCACCACAATGTGGTCATGAAACATGTAAATGCTGCACTGTTTAAATGATTAACTTATTCTTATGTATAGTATTCTGCTTGATACTCTCTTGAATAGATACGAGTGGCAACATTCTCTGTCACTATAACATCAGTGATTTTACTCAAATCTATTTACGTACCTTTCTTATCATTGATACAGTACCATAAAATCAATTAAATGTGTGGAATTACACTAGTTACAGATGCAAACATGTGAATAAACTTCATCATACTGTTTACAGCCATGAAATTGTGATGATCCTCCGTACTTTATATCTCACTTAATATGTTTTCCGCCTAGATCACTAGCAACAATGTAGTAATGTAAAATTAAAAGAAACAATATTATTTTTGTAACATCCTTAAACAATAATTCAAATAACAACATCTGCCACATATATCTTAAATGCACAAACTTCATATTTCTTCAATGAGACTGTGAGCAATCAAACATTCACCTTTCCATTCAGTACTACAAAATGTATGAGAACAGTGGTATACATCAACAGTAATTTACATCTCACCATTTTCTGGCACACATATAAGCACTCAAATGTAATTTAAGATGTTTGAATCTAATGCCTCAAGAAATGTAGCACACTGTCAAAATACTGAGAAATAAATATGTGATACCTTGCACGTTCATCAACGTGGTACTTCATTGTGGCAGAAAAACAGTAATTCACATTACAACAAGTAAAAAATGTAACACACAGACCACCCCACAGGAAGAAGCAATTAAATCTTCCAATTGGATACTATCACATTTAGTGATATTGTTAAAAAAACCTTTAACACTAACAGACACTTATAAACTAACACAAAGAAGTAAACATGTTTTTAGTACTTCGTTACTTTCTGTGTTCCCTCAACACTGATATCCCCTATTTTGACAAGATGTTATGCATGAAGTTAAATACACTGCTTATCTTTTTTGTGAGTCATGTAAATAAGACTTGGTGGTTTATAACGCTATTCTAAATTCTGTATCCTTCAATTGACACACAAATAGGTTTCCCTTTATAGTTTTCCTGAACTTTCTACAAAACTGATGACTTAATAAAAATATGTATTTTACAGAAATTCTAGTTTCAAAATTTCTCAGTGAGCTACATGACCTATACCACTGCTCTCACCCATTTAACATTAAATAATGTTTAAAATCATTTCCAGTTTACACACCAAGGAATCAGTCATCCACAGTAGACAGCCATAATATATGTTGAAGTAAACTATAGCTTTGAACATGACTAATCTTGTACTATCATAGAGCCACAAGTATATTTTCTTTTGCAATGCTCAAATTTCTCAGTTATAATACATATTCAATTCACCAACAAATATTGTCATAGTTATTGTTCAGTTACAAAAATTTCGTATTATAAAAATATTGCCATCATTTCTGAATATACAGTTATCAAAAAATTTCTGCATTAAATATGATCTATGAAAACTGTCTTGAACACCTGTGAGACAATGTCAAAGGAGGTTGGTAAATGAAATTAATTTGCACCAAAGTAGTTTTAAAAAATGTGGAAAAGCTAGCTTGCAATACAGTATATTCGCTTACATATGTTCAGGGAAAACAAATAAAATTACATGGTGAGCATCAAATATTATCTTGTGTGTAATAAGCAGCTACAGAGAGAGAGACATTGAATAAACACTTAGGTGCAAAAAAATTGATACAGTGCACTCACCAACAAGAAGGATGTTGGTTCACTTACAGAAGAACATACATTGCATTTTAGAATATACCTTCAAACATCCATTTAAAAACACTACTGTCTGTATGTTACAACTACGTCAATTCTTCCAGGACAAGAGTAATGATTTGATTAGCTATACTTTAGATATCTGTGACTTTTGAAGACTTTCCTGCGTCTTATTGTGTGGAAATCATAAAAAGTTTATGTAACAAACCATAATTATGTCAATATTTTCAGAAATCAAAATTCCTATTTAAAATAAATTAACTGGCAATAAACAACCAGGACTGTTGCAAAAACAAAAGATTTCTTTCCTTCCAAACCATATCATCATCAATACTGCATGTCTTGCTATGATTTTCAATGTTAAATTATTAAGTATAAGGAGCTTAATTTGTAGATACATATTGGCCATCAATAAACTAATTGAAAATCTAATGCTTCAAACATGTCAACACACCTCTGGTGTTGATAGAGATCTATTTTTCAGGTTTTTCTTTTCGTACTTTGTTTCACTTCAAACTGGAAATCCAAACCCCTGTGATAACATACAACTGCAGACGTCTTTGGACTGACGAGTTGAAATTTTATTCCTTGCCCAAAAATTGAACATATTTAACTAACATTCAAAAACCATGATCCTGATGAAATCTGTTACATCCATCATGAAATTTTCACTGTTTTACAGCAAAATGGTGGTTTCCTCATTGCAAATGAATTATAAATGACTATCTCCAAAACAATTTTTAAGTGCACCAGCAAAAGATATAAAAACATTCAAGTAAATTGTAACACTTGGTACACAAATACCATGTCAACGAATATAGCAGCTGGATGTAAGAAAATATTGAACAATGCTTTAAGACATTCTCAGCAAGTTCTTAAAATGTATTGTAAACTGAATTGTTAGCTGGAAAGATATTAAATGGTTTTGTAAAATAAATAAAAAAAAGGCCTTAGCCTGCAGTTGAACTTTTGCGGAAGTAATTATGAAGGCAGCAATAATATTATACCCTGACAGTTAACAATAATAATCTCAATTTTCCAGTAAGATTTAGCTGTATAAAATTCAATAAGGCTCTTTTTGGGCATTTTGCACTCCAACACGTGCTACAAGTGAATATATAAGTACTTACGAGATAGGTTAAAGGCAACGCAAATATACAGCCATGTTTCTTTCTGCCTTAACACAATTCCTAACACTTAAATCTCTTCAATTTCTATGTTGTTTACTGATGCAAAGTTATCTCACAATGATTAAATAATATTTGATGCAGTCTGCTGCAATGACACTCATGCTGTTTTGTGCCTTACTAGGTATCCTTCGTGCATTTTTGCCTGGATGATGACAGTCATTCTTTCCCCACTTTTCATTTGAAACTAATCCAATTGGCGTCCATTCCTTTCAAAAGTAAAACAAGAATCTGTAAAAGTAACTGTTTTTTTCATAACCAGCTTGACGATGCAATGCAGACTTTTGCATTAGGATAGAAAATTATCTGTTAAACTAGAATTTGGGATTTCCATATGACAATAGCTCACAGATGTGAGAAATCAAATCATTACCACTGGTGCATAAATTCTGTAGCAACAGCTCACATACACGTCAGAAGACCATTTATCAGTAATACTGAACAAGTCAATGGATTTACAAAATGTGTGTGCATGGGCACAATAAAAAAGAATGGTAGAATATGTTTTTATTGTGCCTGTCTGTGACTCAACGCCTCCTCCATATGGTGAGAAGCAAACTAACCTTTCCCTATTGTTTTCCATACTAGACCTGCCACAGTTTCACAAAACGTGTTTCAGACAAAGCACGAAACACCATTGCAGCGTGATGACAGTTCTCCATTGGATCTCTTTCTCTTCTTTTCCATAGCTGTGAAGTTTTCATCACTTGAATCTCCAGTGTTTAAGTTTGGACCTTCTACATGGACACGACTCTCATGTTTCTGAAGAAGAAAGTTTCGGGTAAATGTTGCATCACAGCTGCGGCATTTGAAGGGTCGTTCCCCTGTGTGTGTAAGGATGTGCCTCTTGAGATCTGTTGACCATCCAAATGCCTTGGGACAAAGACGACACGGGTACCTGTATTCAAAAATAATAATAAATTATGGTCAGTTGTTAAAAAAGTCTCTGTTACGAGAGCCTGTTGCAGTAAAGAAGTTAGGATCAATAAACGAAAATATTATAGAAAATTAACTACAATAGTAAAAAATAAAACATATTTTTTAACTTTTTTTACAATGTATACTACTTTGACAATTTAAGCTCGCTTTTATAACTATTTTCAATGTCACAGTTGACATTAATTATCCAAAACTTCAACAACACATAATTAACATTACATAAAATGCTTGTTCAAGCTGTGGCAAGTTAACTGTGAAGAAATAAAAGAACAAACTTCTGTCCATTTTTGCACATACTGAGAGATTGTTACATATTTCCCATGTATTCAAAGATCAGTTCGCCTGTCAGGCGAGCAGCGCATACTCGTTTTACTCTCACTGTACTACTGTAAGCAGCACAAAATGTACATGAATAATTTAATTTTTCCCATGAATTTCTGGCAATATATACGTAATATGTTACTATTTGGAACATAGTTTATGCAAGATCTGGTTAAAACTACACTATGGTACCATATTAAAGGGAACATCACAAGTCACAGTCATTAAATCATCACTTTGTCACCCTAATAAAGTCCCCCAACGTAAAACTGAAATCCTCGTCAAAATGTTGTGCTTTAAAATGTACACAGCTAATTGTGAAGAATCTCAATGGAGCATGCCATTTAACCTAATTCCCTCTGTATTTCTAACTTCAGTTTGTCTGCAAACTGAAGAGTGATCAGGATACTCTCTTCAACCCACTGTAGCAACTACAGGACATTTCACAAAGTTATACAGCCCTTCCAAAAAGCTCCTTTTAAACCAGTGTCTACGGAGTGTTCAGAGGTGCCATGGGAGCTTTCATTTTCCATTAAATACATTCATATTGTAAGGCATACATAAATTAGTTTCTCTCTGAACTAACATCTTAGTATTTGTGTGATAAGATTAATGAATGTTGGTATTTGTTCTACTTTTTCTTTACCACTGCAGTATTGGAATGGTATGATACATTTGGTGACAAGGAATTAACTCAGTTTCGCAAGTTATCAACACGAGAAAGAATTATTTCCTGTTATTACACAGGTAACAAGAAAGTCAAAGACAACACAAACGAAGAACAGGTGACAGTCCTTTTTGATTTTAGCTATGAGGGCACTCAGCCACAGTGTAGGGCATGTTTCTTCCAATATAACTCAAATAAATAAGGACATAAATACTAGACATTAAAGTCTGCACTGTATGAATAAATGACAATGCCACACAAGCCGATCCAGCTACTGCAGACCAAGTTGCCTGGAAACCATATCAACACTATCTGTTGATTTCAGCTCAGGAAGGCTATTTATTCACAAATAGTAAGCAAAGTTTTTGCAATAATTTGTGACATATGCAAATTTCTTGTATACTTACACAGAAGCAAATTTCACAACATAACTGACCATGAGCCACTGGTTACTCTCTCTGGTTCACATTAAAGCTTCACAGATAGAACTGCTTGAAGACTACAGTGGAGGCATCACATTTACATGATTATAAATATTCAGTTCTGTACAGCTAGATTAACCAACATGTCAACACAAATGCATTATCTAGATTTCCAAACACATCCCAACTTTTTAGTCAGGAAACCCTATATTTTCACAAATATACACATTATTGAATACTGCGGAAGGGTTTTCATACAAACAGAATGGAAAATCTCGAAGGATCCGAATGCATCTTCTCCACCAAGGTTTAAACTATTTCCTTGTGGAATAGACTACAATGTAGTTATAGGAGTGCTACTACACACATCATGTTATTTATGGTTATTAAATAAGCTAAAGCTTTTTTATCTAGCTCCACTGAATTTGAAACTGGCATTAAAATTTGCATATTTGCCCAAGTTTTTGAACTGTAGCCACTGCCTGAAAATCACCCTTTTTTCAGGAGAGTTTGAAGGTTGGTAGGAGTGCCTGAGAATGTTTAATTCTCACATCATGGTATCATCATATGATCCAGTGAGGGCCTTTCAAGTGTTCATCACACGATCTACTTCCGGAGGCCAAATAAAAGGTCTTCATTTTTAAGATATTTTCTTATAAAAAATAGTCCTTTTTCTACACTTCTCAAATCACTTTCATGATAGCCATATTGTGATACGCTTCAAGCTAGCAATCTGCTATTAACAGAAAAATGCCAACACCACCTCTCATTACTATACTAATAACATAAATAACTTCGCTAAATTTGTGGTGAAGTGACATTTACTTTGATAAAGCGTTCAATTGTGTCTTCTATGGAAAAAGTGCATACTGTTTGTACTCTAGCTCTAAGATGGAAGACTACAACAGAAAATGGACATCTCATACAGTGTACTACATGTTTGTCCAACCTCAATGCACAAACAATTGGGGAAGTATTTGTATGTCATTCAGACTGCTGATATTTCAATGGGAGTCTACTAACTGTATTAATACTAATGACTTATTATTGTATGATTCTTCCTATGAACAAAGGAGATTTTATGAAGATAACATCAAAAGCTGTATATCCTACACTTTGATTAAAATAACTTTTAGACTGACGGGTACCAGTGGTTGCAAACAGAGTAGCCAGCTGGTATACAACACACCACATGTTCGTACAAACAGTAATTGTGCACGAAAAAAAGCTGTTACCAACTGTACAAACCGTCGTCGTCAGTGGTAGGGAGCATAATGGTGGTAGTTGCAATAGCTGTGTATTTGGCTCTCATTCATTCCCCCACCCATCCCCACCTGGCCTCCTCCCATCCCTACAGCCTGTGTCCCTCACAAGGCTCTAGAAGTACCAGCTGGACAGGCAGCACAATCAGCACGTGAAGCCTGAGAAATATTTCCAACTGACTGATGCCCAGCTCTGTCGTATCGGCCGCCGCACAGCAGCCATCAACTCGGCGCGGCGTGCTACAATACGCGCGGCACACAGCGAGTACAGCTGGCGACGCACACGATGTCAACAACTGGCGCCACTGGACGCATCGTCGCGGGGTTAGCGGCAGCGTACACACACCACTATCGATACGAATTACCCTGGTGGCGCTGCCCTTGCCACCAGAGTGAGCAACCGTATAAGGGCGCCATCTACCAACACACTGATTGGCCGGACCTGCGGATTTAAGCGAGCTTCCCGAGCCCGTTTAACCAGTTCAATCTTCGCTGACTGTGTTACTACCCGGCTGCTGGATTCACGGCGACCGAACCGTACTGTGGCCTCCCTGGTTGGAAACTTGCGACGCGTCGGTATCGACTGGTTGGCAGTGGTCTGGACTTGTATTCTCTACTAGTGAGTCTGATTTCTCCTTGGCGCTACAGCCAGCGAAGTGTTGTGTAGTCGAACTTAAGTTTTGTTTTGAGTGGCAGAAGGTCAAATAAATTTGGTTATCACGGAATATTTGTTGTGTTATAATGCGGACGTAACACAACAAGCTCCTACTACTCAACTCACTGAAAAGCCAAAATTCACTTCAAATTTTTCACGATATCCTAATAAACATTCAGACATAGGTTATAACAACATGATAAAAGTTTCTATTACAACAGACTTCGAGAAAGAAACTAACGTTTTGTGAAAATCTGTTGTTTTGTTTCTTACAATCAGTTTTAACAATGATTACAGGGTGTTTAAACCATTAGACAAATTGTTTCTCCTATACATATTCTCTTTCCTTATATATAATTTTAAACAAAACCTGTACACAAAACTATGTGCTGTTTTGCTTTCTTACTCCCAGTTGGTTTTAGCAGAAAACAAAGTTGTGTTTATGGCTTATCAGCTTAAGATCAGAAAACTATTATGGAATCTGAAGCGTCCAAAACTATGTAATCCTACCCTTTTGCAGATTAAAACTATATCAAATATTGTTACTGAAGCTACCATCCTCACAGATCCAGCAGTAGGAGAGGTCTCTCTTTCCCTGTACACCAATAAACCCAACCGATTTACCTATTCAATGGAGGCAACTTCAGCTCCCATCAAGGTTTGGTTGGCAAGAATAATAAAACAGGATCAAGGTCAGAGAGGGGAAGAGCAAATTGACATAGAGAGCAGGAAGGAGGTAATAGACAGAGAGGCAGAGGAGGATGTAGAGAGAAACAGAGAGAGGGGTGGGGGGAGGTGGTCAGAGAAATGGGGGGAGGGGGAGCAGATTGATGGACAGAGGGGGGGGGGGGGGGGGAGGAGGAGATGGACAGGGGGAAAGGGGAAAGGAGATTAGGACACACATCGTATTTCCAAAAGTAATTATCATTTGCGAAGCTTCGCTGGATTCGCTAGTATAATATATGCCCCACAATGAATTTGCTGTTGCAAATGGTAACAGAACTGACCAACAGGAGTAGTTCGTTAAAACTGAAGGTAACCTCACATACTACAAAGATGAGATTAGTCAGATGCAATGAATACAATGCAGAATCCTGATCCTGATCCATGGCAACTGTTCGCTGTCGCTTTGTATATCTTAATGGAGAATTTTCCTCAGAATCAGCCACCATTAATAGAAGAATATTTTTTTTATTTTTTTATAAAGTATAAAACTATTTTTACACGGCCACAATCCCATCATGTCAAGGTTTGACAAAACAGCGTAACTACACATGATCAGTCATCCGTCCAAACATCTTAACTATTGTGTAATAAAATCACAGGGAGTAGACAAAAACAATGAAATACCAAAAACACATCACAGTAACATGCCCAATGCAGTGTACAAAAACAATTGGCATTCAAAACAGCTTCTAGACATCTCGAAATGAATAACAATAAGTCCTATGTCATTTTAAAAGTAATTTTATACTACACTTCCTGCAAAACAGTGGCAAGTTCAGTTAACAGTGATGGAGGTGATAGCGATTATACATTCTTCTCTCCAAAATAGACCACAAAGGCCTCATAATATTGAGGTCTGGTGATTTTGGTGTACAGGGGAGATGCGACAATTCACAAAATCGGTCCTGGATGATGGGAGCTGTGTAAACAGGGGCCCTCAAATCTTGGAACACATCATCATCGGAGGAACAAATATTGTAAAATGGGATGGATTTGATCAGCCAAACAGGTCACACAATCCTTGGCAGTAATCCATCCTTGCTGAGTGGCCATGGAGCTCACGGAATACCATAATATGGCTGTGCAGATTATCACTGAACCCCCACCATGCTTCACTTGACAACATGCAGTCTGCATAGGAAGCATGGTATGGTGTATTCCAAATGTAAACTCGGCCAGAAGTTGGAAACAATGTGCAAAAAGACTCATCCGAATAAACTACTTTCTTCCATTGCTCTGTAGTCCAGATTTTATGGCTTCAGCAACACATTTTCCTGTCAAGAGGCATTTGCATCACTGGTGTGCGGTTTTAGAATTCCATCTCTCCTGCAATTCCCAGGTCACAGAGTTCCCTTCACATTGTTTTGGTACTCACAGGATTTGCTAGTATGACTTTCATTTCTGTAGATATTTTGGGTGCTGTTGGCCTCTTATTTTTCGTCACAATCCTCTTCAATGACGGTCTGTCAAACACTCAACATACGCTTTCATCCATGTCTTGACTTAGCAGATAACTTTTTCCACTTTCCCTACACACAAAGTAAATCTTCAATATGACGACTCTTTACCAATACAAAAGAAACATATCAAATACAAGACTGTGGATATTTTAAAGTTACTCTCACAATATTAGGATTGCTATCTGTTTACTGCTTCCTGTTCAAGGGAATGGCCATGCAAGAGACAAACATCATTTGCAAAAAAAGTGACCAGAGGTATTTATTCACTCATTGAATGAAAATATCATGCATCGGTCATTGATAGAGCCAAGTGTACAACTGACACTGGGTATTAAAATTGATGCTTATGAAGAATTTTTGTATGAGTTTAAATGTAAATGACATTGCTTTCACTCGCATACTTAAAGATAACAAGACCGTTTGAAAAGTAAATGAAAGAAAGACTTTTTAAAGACAGTTTCGACATGGAAAAAATAGCTTTTTTTTTTATGGAATGAAGGTACAAAGGGAAATGGAGTGCTGTCATCACAAGTGAGTAATGCTGGACATGGAAAACTGGTACTTTTGCAACAGCATACCAGAGGCAGACCACAACAACACACTGCAAATGTATTAGAATTTTAATGTTTAATTTTTTTAGTCACACATACACAAAGATCATACCTAAAAAACGAGAGCCAATCAATAAATTTAAAATTCATTTACAGGTCCTGTGACCAGAAAAACACAATGAAATTATATCCTAATGACCCCCTCATTCAACTTTGAAATTTTTAAACAAGACTATCTGTGACAGAAAATTACAAAGTAATTACTACTAGATAGTATTTGAAAATGGAAGTTTTAAAATAGTTACATGAAATGCACTGGCACACATGAGGGTCCATTCTTCTTCTACTGCCACCGCAGCCAAGGCTACCACAACATTTCACAAGGCACCATCGAGAGCCATCGCTATTCGACTCACCCGCATCACCACGATGCAGCATGTCACCAGCTGCCTGGTGGCAGCACGATCAACATCAGAAAATAGCATTGCACTGGGGCCCACACACACTGCTAACGGTCAGCATCACCTCGACCACACCGACCAACAAACCTTCACAGAACTCCGGAGTGAAGACCACTAACTCTCATTTAATATCTCGGACTCTGCTCTTGGAATGAATCACGATTTGTATCTTGGGCTGGGTCTGGCTTGTACTCTGGACTTGTACGGAATAAACCGTTCGCATTAAAACAGTTAGAACTTTGTGTGTGAGCTTAGTACACAAGTGGCAATGAGCGCAGTTAAGACTCGCACGTTTCTCACCAATTTGATGACAACCATCATGTCCCTGGTGGTGGTACTACAAAGTTAACTGCAAAAGCAGCTGAAAAAGCCAGTGATGTTTGGAACTCCAACAGCACGAACACGTGGCCATGTCGGACAAGGAATTGACCAGACTTTACTGGCAAAGCCATGGCAACTGCTGGTCCATCTGCCTCCCTTCTCCAGCTACAATGAGTCTGCAGAGGGCTGGGAGGCATACGAGAAGCATTTTGGGCAATACTTCGCCACCTTCAAGGTAACAGACGGAAACCAATAAGGCTCTTTTTCTGTTGTGGACTACGCCCCATATCTACCACTTGTTCAGAAAGTGTGCCCTGTTTCAGGAATCCACTTCCCTATCATTTCACGAAATTTTTTGCTTACTGGTGTCTTATTATTGCTGGCATACTCATATAATTTCCTGAATGGTGGAATTTCATCAGTGCAGGAAGCAACCTCATCAATCGTATCACGCTTGGGTTACAGTCACCTGTACCGGATCTTAGTTTTCCATCCTCTCCACCAGCCCTTGAGGCACCTTCTCTTTCTATGGTCCGGCTTTCTACACTGTGCTCCCCCACATCTCCAATGTCTTTACCCCCACAATAGTCAAGGACCAGTGGAAGACATAGTCCTTCAATGGGCAAAGTAGTCGGGTGGACTGCAGAAACTGCCCCAGCATATTCCTACTTCTGCCCCAGAGAGGAGCCAGACATCCACACAACTCTCACTCTGCAGTCCCTGACAGCTGGTGTCACACTGCAAAGTGTGCCTTCTCCAGCCCTACCACAAATAGGGAGCTTCTGCCTGTGTTGTGGGCGGTGGTATCTGATGACCAGGAGGCCTTCCTGCATATTACATGGCAGCCCATGGTACAGGGGAGGGACAGTGCTACTGCTCATCTTGTATCGCTGTCGCCTGACTATAATATTTTGCACTGCAACAAAGCAAGCCTTCACTATTCAACTCACCCATGTCGGCGCCAGGTGGCTGCCAGATGGCAGCATGATCAAGTGTCAGAATAAAACACTGCATTGTGGCTTGTGCACACCACCGACTGTCAAGGCAGCACCACCGCCATACACTGCTCACCAAATTCATATTACACTCGAATGGAGAGCATTCAATCTCATTTGGGTATTGTATTTCCTTTTATTAACTGGGGACTCCACTCCTGGGATGAAATTTAATGTGTATCATGGACTTGGCCTGGCTTGTACTCTGGACTTATTAGATATGTTTGAACTGTGTGCACATTCAAATGGTTAGAACTTTTTTCATGTTCTCATTTCTGTGTGGACTGACTACACTTCTATATTTCCACTGGCTTAGAGTGGATATCAACACTGAAAGATTAATGCAATGCTATAAAGGGCATACTACTGACACCAGACATAATTTTAATTGTATGCCCCTTGGCACCATTCTCAGCTGCAGCCATGTGCTGCTGTGTAGGCACTGGTTTATCTAGCTTGGAAAAGCAAAGACCATATCTCTTTCCCCATGAAAAATATTATTCTCCAAACCAAAATCCCATTTCATGCCCCTCTTTACAGACAGATGTATCAATGCAGTATTGGTTTGAAGAAATTCAGGGTATGTAATGCTTGCTGACCAACAGCAAAGCCATAGCTCTTACCACAACAGGTCCCATAAACTTGATTGTGCACCTGGGCTGTGTAGGCAACAAGCACTGTAGGCTAGTCCGGCTTACCAGCACCCATAGACCTACTCTTCAATAATACTCCTTTTATAATCAGTATCACATTATAAAGTCATAATGGCTGCAGTTTATAATAACCCTAAATTAGGTTTCACAACTAATGCAAACTTTCTGTTATAAACTTATTCTGTGTTAAGAAAAAATGATTTTAGAAAAATGATACCTTTTTTGTGTTTTGAAATTTCTGTAAATGAGATTTACAATGCCAATATTTGTGCTTATAACTTGTTAAATTTTCATCAACAGCAGACAAATACACGTCAAGATAATTTAAAGTGAGCAATTCCTTGTGAGGACGCCCAAAACTCTGACCACCTTCTGTTTCTTGGGACAGGAAATGTTGCTGAGATACTGAACACATTTTGCTGAATTGTTCGCCTTTTGAAACCTATAATTCATCAGTTCTGTATAGCAAACCATGCCTTTTCAGATTATGTATGTTCATATTGTGTGTACCTCGTAGGTTCGGAAATCAAATAAACATTTACTTTGCCATGCACACTGTCTGCCAGTCCCTGGGGCAGTAAGTGTTGCTGAGAAACTGCATGAATTTTGTTGCAATGTTCGCCTTTTGCAACATCTGATATATCCATTCATTATTCGTGTCCATCAGATAAGATACGTTTGTCTCTTTTGTCTTGTGTAAGTTAGGAAATCAAACTGCATCTAATAGATTGACTCTTTAAGCTGAAAGGAACCAGGGGCAGCTGAAGAAGAGCAGCTGACGACAGCACTGGCAGGAATACTGAAATGCAGACAACAATGAGTTGCCATTCTAAAGTGCATGTTTACTTGCTACCGCACCCATGCATACATAAATGCCCTTAGCTGTCAGACCTTTCTACTTGCCGGGTGTAAAAGGATGCCTATATCCTTCTGAACATTCTATCTGCTAGGTGTACATGTACACCTCTGTCTGGACACATTACCTAAAGGGCACACATGTATGCCCACAGCCGCGAAACATTTAAACACAAGGTCAAAATAAGTTTTCACATAAGCAGCAAACAATTCTTACGGCTAAAATAGCCCACCCTTCTTACCACATTTTGGTATATATATAAATTAACTGATGACAACTGCACCTGATATGCACAGAGCAAACAGGAAGAGACTTTGAAATTTAATATGAATAGCACACCAATGAACTATGTTTAATAAATCTAAATTAAACCCATCTTCACTGGGCACAAAATAGCCATTCAGTTACTGATACAAGAAAACAACCTCCTTATCATACACATTGTAGACATGGAATTTAAAATGGACATCTGGAACAATTTTGGGATTCTCACCAATAACCAGAGATTTTCAACAATAACCACAAAACACCTCACACCTCACTTAGTAAACAAACCTATATTCAGAAATTTAAAAAAAAAAAAAAAAAATTAAACTCTAAAAACTGTGACACCAAACACCCCATTCCAATCCCCCACCCCCCAAACACACACACACACACACACACACACACACACACACACACACACACAAAAACGCACTCCTTATGCACCGATAATTTGTCATTGTCATTAAGTGAAGGCAACAAAATGCTAAGCTCTAATGACTAGCTCACAAACAATTTTTATTTACTTATTTGCCTGTGGAACATTCAGAACAACAGTATTGGATATATCAAGATAAAGGACTGGATATGTCAAGACACATTACCGAAATAATATATAAATATGTAAAACATAAACAGCATTGGGTAGGATTAGGTGTGGATAGGGCAAAAAGTTGGCCATGGGTTAATCAAAGGAGCCTTTCTAACATCCACCTTAGTCACTTGAAGAACCCATGTAAAACCCAAATCAGTATGGCTCCTGCTGAATACAAGTCCCAAGCATTAAGCTTGGTACAGCCATGATATGAAATAAACAATAATAAACTAGCTAAATGTCATTTCAGTGCCAAGAAGTATTGACTTATGTCACACTCTCTCGTTTGTTTATATTCTGTAAAGCATGTGCATGATGTTTACCTATGGAAGAGTGTGTGTAGTGTTATTCATTAACACAAATGTTGAACATAAACAATGTTTTCTAAAATGATCTATCCACCATGTGTAATCCAATGGGATCAAATACCTGTAAGTAATATCATCAAGTTGACCTTTATCATATTATTATATAAATTACTCCAGGTACTTCGTCACATACTGTTGTTACCCATTTCATTCATTTTCTCCCTTGCCACAGCTACAAAATACTCTCAACTATTACTAAGAGGTGACTTCAAACTGGTAATGGGAAAATAAAAATTCTACCATCACAAAAGGCAACCAGTGCAGTTATTTCTGAAACATCTATAAATCACAGACATAGTCTTCCACATCTACAGGGTGGTCCATTGATCGTGACCGGGCCAAATATCTCACGAAATAAGTGAGAAACAAAAAAACTACAAAGAACGAAACTTGTCTAGCTTGAAGGGGGAAACCAGATGGTGCTATGGCTGGAGCACTAGATGGTGCTGCCATAGGTCAAACGGATACCAACTGTGTTTGTTTTTTTAGTAGGAACCCCCGTTTTTTATTATATATTCGTGTAGTACGTAAAGAAATATGAATGTTTTAGTTGGACCACTTTTTTCGCTTTGTGGTAGATGGCGCTGTAATAGTCACAAACATATGGCTCACAATTTTAGATGAACAGTTAGTAACAGGTAGGTTTTTTAAATTTAAATACAGAACGTAGGTACGTTTGAACATTTTATTTCGGTTGTTCCAATGTGATACATGTACCTTTGTGAAGATATCATTTCTGAGAATGCATGCTTTTACAGCGTGATTACCTGTAAATACCACATTAATGCAATAAATGCTCAAAATGATGTCCGTCAACCTCAATGCATTTGGCAACATGTGTAACGACATTCCTCTTAATAGGGAGTAGTTCGCCTTCCGTAATGTTCGCACATGCATTGACAATGTGCTGACGCATCTTATGAGGCATTGTCGGTGGATCACAATAGCAAATATCCTTCAACCTTCCCCACAGAAAGAAATCTGGGGGTGTCAGATATGGTGAACATGCAGGCCATGGTGTGGTGCTTCGACGACCAATCCACCTGTCATGAAATATGCTATTCAATACCGCTTCAACCGCAAGCAAGCTATGTGCCGGACATACATCATGCTGGAAGTACATCGCCATTCTGTCATGCAGTGAAACATCTTGTAGTAACATCGGTAGAACATTACGTAGGAAATCAGTATACACTGCACCATTTAGATTGCCATCGATAAAATGGGGGCCAATTATCCTTCCTCCCATAATGCCTCACCATACATTAACCTGCCAAGGTCACTGGTGTTCCACTTGTTGCAGCCATCGTGGATTTTCCATTGCCCAATAGTGCATATTATGCCAATTTACGTTACCGCTGTTGGTGAATGACACTTCGTCGCTAAATAGAACGCGTTCAAAACATCTGTCATCATCCCGCAATTTCTCTTGTGCCCAGTGGCAGAACTGTACGTGACGTTCAAAGTCGTCGCCATGCAATTCCTGGTGCATAGAAATAGGGTACGGGTGCAGTCGATGTTGATGTAGCATTCTCAACACCGACATTTTTGAGATTCCCTATTCTCGCGCAATTTGTCTGCTACTAATGTGCGGATTAGCTGCAACAGCAGCTAAAACACCTACACAGATGTTTCAAATGTGGCTGAACGCTTCTTGTTTCCTTAAATAACGTAACTATCCAGCGAACAGCCCGGACACTTGGATGATGTCATCCAGGATACCGAGCAGCATACATAGCACATGCCTGTTGGGCATTTTGATCACAATAGCCATACATCAACACGATATTGACCTTTTCCGCAATTGGTAAACGGTCCACTTTAACAAGGGTAATGTATCACGAAGCAAATACGTTCACACTGGCGGAATGTTACGTGATACCACGTACTTATACGTTTGTGACTATTACAGCACCATCCATCACAAAGCGAAAAAAGTGGTCCAACTAAAACATTCATATTTCTTTACGTACTACACAAATATATAATAAAAAATGGGAGTTCCTATTTAAAAAACACAGTTGATATCCATTTGACCTAAGGCAGTGCCATCTAGTGGGACAACCATAGCGCCATCTGGTTTCCCCCTTCAAGCTATACGAGTTTCGTTCTTTGTAGTTTTTTCGTTTGATGCATATTTCGTGAGATATTTGGCCCGGTCACTATCAATGGACCACCCTGTATAATGAAAGAAAGTTTTAATGATTTCTTCATTGCAGAAGAGACACGGATAGTACTGGAAAGATTAATAAAGGAAGGGCAGGTCACATCAGAACCACATGTGTGAGTAAAAGGACAGACAAAGATGAAGGGGGAGGTGGCACTGCTATTTTAGATGAGCTGAAGTGTGATGACTGGCTTGGTCACTCGGTGTATTGTTAACGAATCTACACAGACCATTATATCAGTTAGCACAGTTTCCATCACTCTGGCCAAAATAGAGCTTTGCTGAATACACCAATGCATAAAGCAAAAAGCACACTGGACAATAAGCATCTTGGTGACACAATAAAACACCTAATCCCTGTGTTCCAACAAAATAGCAATGGAGCACATGAAATAAAGTCAGCTTGCTCTGGAAAATGCAAATCCAAACAGTCAAGCAACACAACAAGTCCAGCACATGATATTCCTTCGCTTCTGTGCAGCACCATCAAGTGACACTGTATGTAACTTAAAAAGACACCAGATTAAAATAATCTTTCAGGCACCTAAGAAAATCAATGAAATGTACCCTATGAAGGATAGACATGGCATCAAAGTTCCAGGTGTTCGTAACATTCCACAAATGTGGCAGCGGTTATGTGAGACAGTCCATTCAAAACCTAATCAAGTGTTTTACTGTGTGTTAGTGGCACATCAAATGAAATTTAGAAAAATCTGCAGTTGGTAAAACAGCATGACCACACTTCAAACTACTGTAACTCAATCATTGAACAGGCTATAAAAATTAGAATGTGTGTTAACTTTAACAGACATGGGACTTGTATTCAACAAGCGAAAAGTGGGAACTTGATAACAGGAGGCTGAATAGGAGTATATCCCTTTTTATACATCATTACAGAAATGAAAATGCTTCAAGTGGCATTTCATCACTAGCACTGATGTGGTTGCAGTGGGTACTACTATTACACTTACATCAGTGTGCATAATTCCATTACTTCCCTGGCAAAGACAATGGCGGATGTTGTAAAAGGTTCTGATTTTCACAGAGAATTAATGAGACAAGTGCAACAGGAACATTTAATACCACTTTGTAATATGCTTTCATGACACAGGCAAATAGAGAGTCATGCATGATGTCAAGTAATGACTTTCTGCATAGTGGGTGCATACAACATGGCAGTATTGGAGGTCACAGAACAAATGTACTTTAAGACGGCCAATCTATTTATCCTTTTAACAACAGTAAACAGTTTAAGTGTAATAAATGAAAACAATGGAAAAAATTACCTCCTTTTGCCTGCAGATTTTTCCTCTGTCACTGCAACATTCTCCATCTGGTCTTGTTCTTTGATTAGGGTAGAACATATTTTCTTGGGATTTTTCTGTTTTCTGCTAGAAGAACACTTGCGTACATTTTCTGTACATTCCTTCATCACTACAATGTTTTCACCTGCACAAGTCCTACCACTGCTAGTACTAGACAAATCGAGGGCAGATTCACACAGTGCACTCCTGGAAGCAGCAAGCCTCATGATACAGTTCTCCAGCCGGGTCTGCAGGTCAAGCCTCGCAAGAGCTGCTTCTTTCTTATCAACTGCGGGTGTTGTTTCACAGAAGGAACTATTTGGTGAGATCCTGGTACTAGTACTCTCACAAATAGGAGAAGCTGTGGACGAGAGAGGCGAACAAGATTCCAGTGACGATGGCTGTGTGTCAGCAACTTGACCGCTAGTATGTTTCAATGCTGTCTCCAAAATGCTTTCTTTCTCTTTTCCTTTATATCTGTGGAAACAGTGAAGCTCGCCAACATTTTCACTTGGGGCTTCGCCATCAGGTTTTCTTTCCAGGACATGTTGTGCAAAATGCTGTAGTAAGAGAGATGCTGAACTGAAGCTTGCCTTGCAGTCTGAGCATTCCAGGCAACGTAAGGATTCTGAAAATAAGATATTTTGTAAGATCATTAAGTATGCTTGACATGTTTCATATAACTGTTAATAAAGAACACTATGTGTCTTACACATTGTATTCAACTGCTGGATTATAGACTTATGAGAACTCTACAACTCTAACTTGATTTCACATTGTTGTACTAATTGCAAAAATGCCAACATTTGGAAATGAGTGTAACCTTCCAAGAAGTACATAAAAGATTTGTACGGCAATGTAACCCTCTTGGCCCATAGACTGCCTCTGTGCCAGTACCATTATTTCCTAGTGAAAGGGTTCAGTCTCATACTCTGATTCAGTCAATGGGCCAAGGGAGTTACATTACGGTATAAATCTCTTCTGTACTACTTGGGAGGTTATAATCATTTCCAAATTGTGGCACTTTTGCAATTAGTACAACAATGTGAAATCAAGTTAGAGTTGTGGAGTTCATGTAAGTCTATAATCCAGTATGAACTTTTTTTACAAGTGCAGGTGTTTAAGGAACATGTGGAGCCACTGAAATAAGAAAAGTATAGTAGCTAATTATATACAGAAGTCACCAAAGTGCTATGTAATAGTTCTTCTTACTGTGTTGATACAGAATTTGAAACAATACATATATCATCACAGAGGCATGTACAAAGCACTGCTACTCGACTGGTAGTGGGGAAGATGTGGCATAGGTGTAACAAGTGCACTTTAACTGTCAAGGCTCTTCTTTTGCTGTGTGGATTATAGGTTCACAAAAGTGGAAGACTGCGAAATGCTTATGTGATTCTCAAAAGTAACCCACTGGCCCAGTTTTCAGGGGAAGTATGTTAAACAAGAACAGAAATAATTATAATATTTAACATATATTCAATAACCCTTTCTTTCACTAGTGTGGATGCTTGAATTGTGACTGTAGCTATGAGCATGCATTCAACCATCAGTAAAGCTTTGTGCAACTTGATGGATAAAGTGCATTACTAAAATACAAAATTATCTTCTATTTCACAGATAAGTAAATACAAAACATTATCTGGAATGAACGTTTAATCACAGGCAACAGCTCATGAGTGTCTGCCAAATGAACAGGGTGTGGTGGTCGTGGTACAAGAGAGGGCGCTTGTAAACCAACAACTCCCCCCCCCCCCCCCCCCCAACTCTAAAGTGCAGACCTCAGAATCACAATTTTACAACACACAGGTTACACACCTGTTTGGTGTACAGCAGACTTCTCATTTTATAACTACAGGGAGCCCCACATAAAACCAGTACACCTAACATAAAAGTTAATCATCTCTAGTTGAATTGCTTGTGAAGTGGTAAAACTGTTTCAAAAGTTGGCTACACTGCATTTTATCAGAGTTGAGTGGAGCTGTGTGTTTGTGTGTCAGTTACGAGAAGCTCATCTTGTTGACTTGTTACAGAAATGGGGCAGTTTGCATCAGAGCAGCGAATTGATGTTGTGGAGTATTACGTAAGGACAGGTTCCATTAGAGTTCATTATTGTAACTGGCTATTTAATAGCAAATACTAACAGTTACTTTGACCCCTCACTTTACTTTATGTTGGACGAGGCCTGGTTTCATTTGTCAGATAATGTAGACTCCAAGGATTGCAGATAATGGTCTCAGGACAACCCTCATATTTTGCATGAGGATCCTCTAAACTCAGAGACGATAGATGTTTGTCTGGCATGCAATTATTGGCCCCATATTTTTCAATTACACCTTAAACAGTACCAGACACCCAGATTTTTTATTTCTCTATGCACATCCAACCAAGGTATGGCCCACATCACCAATGTGTTCCCTGAAGACAGATGTAGAGACCTCTGGTGCCCAAGGCCCCTGGACTAAAACACTGTGTGATTTTTATTCATGGGACACACTAGAAAAGCAAAGTGTATGTTGGCAATCCTTGCACAATAAATTATCTTAAACAGATTACTAGATAAATTAACAACATCACATCAGCAGTATTACAGCGCGTTAAAGAGTAACGTCATCACACAAAGTCAGCAATGCCTGGATGCCCACGGCCAACACTTCAAGCATATCTTATTAACAGGTGACCAGTTTTTAACATTACCAATTATTTTTTAGCTAGTTCACTGTTACTTCACTCTCAGGCATGAGGTGTATTGGTGTTACGTGGGACACCTTGTATAACAGATTAAACATGGAATACAACATTTATTAATATACATCTCCTACATCTGAATTTAATTTTTTATCCCTCTATGATGATCATTTTTATTCAATGTTGAATTTTCTTACACTACTAGACACCATGATCTGCAATTCCATTAAAATGCATATATAGGCAATTCTAAACTGACACAGACTACAACAATGAGAAATATTATATGAGGGCGAGTCAAATGAAAACCTTAAATTTGTGCTGTTATCTTGTAAGATGGTAAGCGTGCTACAACCAGCGTGCAGAATGGTCTGTAGGTGGCAGCATAGTGCAGATGCACACACACTGTCGCAGTATCAGTAAAAAGATGGCCGCCCCATTTGCAACTTGCACCAGGGAAGAACAGTGTTCTGTTATTCGGTTTTTGCGTAGTGAAGGTGTGAAACCTATTGAAATTCATCGGCGAATGAAGGTTCAGTACGGTGATGCGTGTTTGTCACAGCAGCAAGTCTACGAATGGAATAGGAAGTTCGCAAATGGTGTGACTTCGGTGGAAGATGCTCCTTGTCCAAGTCAGGCACGAGTTGTGACTCCACAGAACATTGCAGCAGTTGAAGCCATAGTGAATTGAAACCGCCAAGTGACACTGAATGACACTGCAGCATGTTTACAGATTAGTCATGGGTCAGCACACCACGTTGTGCATGATGTGCTCCAGTTTCACAAAGTGTCTGCAAGATGGGTGCCACGGCAGCTGACTCCTGAAATGAGAGAATGATGTGTTGATGCTTATGAAGAACTTCTTCAGCGATTTGAACGAGAAAGTGATGGCTTCCTTGCAAGAATCGTTACTGGGGACGAAACCTGAGTTCACTTCCACCAACTGGAAATGAAGAGAGCAAGCAAGGAATGGTGCCATTCCTCATCACCAAAACTAAAGAAGTTATGTACACAACCATCAGCAGGGAAGATTATGGTGACACACTTTTGCGACGAAAAAGGCATCATTTTGGAGCATTACATGCCTAGAGGGACCACTGTCACCAGCGCATCATACACACACAGATCTACTAAAAAAACATCTGCGGCCTGCAATAAAATCAAAGTGGCGTGGATTGCTGTCAGTAGGTGTCCTTTTGCAACATGACAATGCAAGGCCCCACACTGCCCGTACAACAGTTGCAACAATCACAGTCCTGCATTTTGAGTGTCTTCCTCATCCACTATACTCATTACACCTTGCCCCAAGTGATTTCCATATGTTTGGACCACTCAAAGACGCAATGGGAGGAAAGAAGTTCCGTTCTGATGAAGAGGTACGCCACGCGGTGCACGAGTGGCTGCGCGGAATACCAAAAGAATTTTTTTCTAAAGGAATTTATGCACTTTGTAAGCACTGGAGGACTTGCATTGAGCGTGGGGGAGATTATGTTGAAAAGTGATACAGCTTTGTACCACTTCTGCACAATAAATAATATTTTAAAAAATATTTAAGGTTTTCATTTGACTCACCCTCGTAGCTTTAGCAACTGCTGTACAACTTATGTTTATTTAGTTGTCATGCCACTTACGAGAAACTCTTCTCATGCGCACCTGCGTTTCTGCATTGATTTAAACTCAAGGGAGAAACAAACCTTGCTGAATAGTGCTGAAACAAAGCGACCTATCTGTTTGTAGTTGTCAATTGTCTGTGCTTGTTGGATACAAACTCACTCTTGGAGACGAGTCATTTTACACGGCAGATCACTGAACCGGCCCCCATAGAAAGTGGTTGTGTCATACAATAAGTGTATTTCTGTCAATCGTGGCAAAACGTTTGTGCAAAATCATCAATAGTCTGAAAAATAAGACATGCATTCTGAACCATTAATACACACTTTATTATCCAGCTCACATTCAACATAACGGACAACACTGTTCATTTTGCAAAACACTTCTACTTGTGTTTTCAGAAAAAATTACAATTCTCCATAATTTTTATTACTTTTTACAAGAGCAAAATTAATGTATTTAATGCTTCATACAGTCAGGTTGCTAAGAGTCACCCTGGGATAGCTCCGCACTGTGCACTCCGACTTGACAACAAAGAGAATATATATATATATCTTAATAGAGGGAAACATTCCACATGGGAAAAATATATCTAAAAACAAAGATGATGTGACTTACCAAATGAAAGCGCTGGCACGTCGATAGACACACAAACATACACACAAAATTCAAGCTTTCGCAAAAAACTGTTGCCTCATCAGGAAAGAGGGAAGGAGAGGGAAAGACGAAAGGATGTGGGTTTTAAGGGAGATGGCAGGTCGACAGACACACAAACGAACACAAACATACACACAAAATTCAAGCTTTCGCAACAAACTGTTGCCTCATCAGAAAAGAGGGAAGGAGAGGGAAAGACAAAAGGATGTGGGTTTTAAGAGAGAGGCTAAGGAGTCATTACAATCCCGGGAGCGGAAAGACTTACCTTAGGGGGAAAAAAGGACAGGTATACACTCGCACACACACACATATCCATCCACACATATACAGACACAAGCGGACATATTTAAAGACCATTGCGTCTTTGAGTGGTCCAAACATATGGAAATCACTTGGGGCAAGGTGTAATGAGTATAGTGGATGACGAAGACACTCAAAATGCAGGACTGTGATTGTTGCAACTGTTGTATGGGCAGTGTGGGGCCTTGCATTATATATATATATATATATATATATATATATAGAGGGAAACATTCCACTTGACTAACATTCTGGCCGTACGCGCAATACCTAGAACAACTAGTATGCGCGTATGGCATAATGGCCAGAATTGAAAAATGTATATATACAAAAATGACATTATCATTACAACCCTTGAGCACCCCGTATTTCAATTGTCAAATATTACCAACTTTGATGAACAATTGACGAACTTATTAAACATTGATCAAAAATTGCACTAAGTCCCATACGGATCTCCATGTTGACGGACTTTAACTTTTGTTGCTTAATCTAATCCGAATTATTCTAAGTCCGAAAACCGTCAAAAATTTGAACTTCCAAAATCAACAAACCGACTTCTGTCCATGATGTACCCTTGTCTACAGATGATAAATACCAAATATTACTTTCATTGATATGTTTCCATATATATATATATATATATATATATATATATATATATATATATATATATATAGGGAAACATTCCACGTAGGAAAAATATATCCAAAAACAAAGATGATGCGACCCACCAAACGAAAGCGCTGGCAGGTCGACAGACACACAAACATACACACAAAATCCAAGCCCCCGCAACAAACTGCCGCCCCACCACCAGGAAAGAGGGAAGGAGAGGGAAAGACGAAAGGATGCGGGCTCTAAGGGAGAGGGCAAGGAGCCACCCCAATCCCGGGAGCGGATAGACCCATCTTAGGGGGAAAAAAGGACGGGTATACACTCGCACACACACACATATCCATCCACACATATACAGACACAAGCAGACATATTTAAAGACAAAGAGTTTGGGCAGAGATGTCAGTCGAGGCAGAAGTGCAGAGGCAAAGATGTTGTTGAATGACAGGTGAGGTATGAGTGGCGGCAATTTGAAATTAGCGGAGATTGAGGCCTGGTGGGTAATGGGAAGAGAAGATATATTGAAGAGCAAGTTCCCATCTCCGGAGTTCGGATAGGTTGGTGTTAGTGGGAAGTATCCAGATAACCTGGACGGTGTAACACTGTGCCAAGATGTGCTGGCTGTGCACCAAGGCATGTTTAGCCACAGGGTGATCCTCATTACCAACAAACACTGTCTGCCTGTGTCCATGCATGAGAATGGACAGTTTGTTGCTGGTCATTCCCACATCGAATGCGTCACAGTGTAGGCAGGTCAGTTGGTAGATCACGTGGGTGCTTTCACACGTGGTTCTGCCTTTGATCGTGTACACCTTCCGGGTTACAGGACTAGAGTAGGTGGTGGTGGGAGGGTGCATGGGACAGGTTTTACACAGGGGGCGGTTACAAGGGTAGGAGCCAGAGGGTAGGGAAGGTGGTTTGGGGATTTCATAGGGATGAACTAAGAGGTTACGAAGGTTAGGTGGACGGTGGAAAGACACTCTTGGTGGAGTGGGGAGGATTTCATGAAGGATGGATCTCATTTCAGGGCAGGATTTGAGGAAGTCGTATCCCTGCTGGAGAGCCACATTCAGAATCTGATCCAGTCCCGGAAAGTATCCTGTCACAAGTGGGGCACTTTTGTGGTTCTTCTGTGGGAGGTTCTGGGTTTGAGAGGATGAGGGAGTGGCTCTGGTTATTTGCTTCTGTACCAGGTCGGGAGAGTAGTTGCGGGATGCAAAAGCTGTTGTCAGGTTGTTGGTGTAATGCTTCAGGGATTCCGGACTGAAGCAGATTCGTTTGCCACGAAGACCTAGGCTGTAGGGAAGGGACCGTTTTATGTGGAATGGGTGGCAGCTGTCGTAATGGAGGTACTGTTGCTTGTTGGTGGGTTTGATGTGGACGGACGTGTGAAGCTGGCCATTGGACAGGTGGAGGTCAACATCAAGGAAAGTGGCATGGGATTTGGAGTAGGACCAGGTGAATCTGATGGAACCAAAGGAGTTGAGGTTGGAGAGGAAATTCTGGAGTTCTTCTTCACTGTGAGTCCAGATCATGAAGATGTCATCAATAAATCTGTACCAAACTTTGGGTTGGCAGGCCTGGGTAACCAAGAAGGCTTCCTCTAAGCGACCCATGAATAGGTTGGCATACGAGGGGGCCATCCTGGTACCCATGGCTGTTCCCTTTAGTTGTTGGTATGTCTGGCCTTCAAAAGTGAAGAAGTTTTGGGTCAGGATGAAGCTGGCTAAGGTGATGAGGAAAGAGGTTTTAGGTAGGGTGGCAGGTGATCGGCATGAAAGGAAGTGCTCCATCGCAGCGAGGCCCTGGACGTGCGGGATATTTGTGTATAAGGAAGTGGCATCAATGGTTACAAGGATGGTTTCTGGGGGTAACGGATTGGGTAAGGATTCCAGGCGTTCGAGAAAGTGGTTGGTGTCTTTGATGAAGGTTGGGAGACTGCACGTAATGGGTTGAAGGTGTTGATCTACGTAGGCAGAGATACGTCCTGTGGGGGCTTGGTAACCAGCTACAATGGGGCGGCCGGGATGATTGGGTTTGTGAATTTTAGGAAGAAGGTAGAAGGTAGGGGTGCGGGGTGTCGGTGGGGTCAGGAGGTTGATGGAGTCGGGTGAAAGGTTTTGTAGGGGGCCTAAGGTTCTGAGGATTCCTTGAAGCTCCGCCTGGACATCAGGAATGGGATTACCTAGGCAAACTTAGTATGTGGTGTTGTCTGAAAGCTGACGCAGTCCGTCAGCCACATACTCCCGACGATCAAGTACCACGGTCGTGGAACCCTTGTCCGCTGGAAGAATGACGATGGATCGGTCAGCCTTCAGATCACGGATAGCCTGGGCTTCAGCAGTGGTAAGTCACATCATCTTTGTTTTTAAATATATTTTTCCCGCGTGGAATGTTTCCCTCTATTATATTGATATCATTAATTTGAACCCAACAATTATTTTTGTTATTGTCACTGTAGCATTTCGAAATCTTTTCTGTCGTCTTATTTTCTCTTTCTGTTTTTGCCAGTAGTTTCACTTTGTATTCACCTTCTCCTTTTTACTGTAATCTGCTATACAATTTTATCCCGCCTATATATACTCAATAATACGTAACCCACTTCCAAACCATAACGAAAAAAAAAAAAAATTTTTGCCGCTTTCAACACTACCGCCGCTATAAAATCCACCGTTTCTAGTTCAATAACAGCTGCTTTCATGTATTAAACAACCATTTCGGCTAGTTCTAATAACTTTCACTTATTTCCACTTCCATTTTTCGCACATCACTGATCATTTTTAGCCGCTCCCCACAGGTTTTAACGTCATTATTTCTTCATCAGACAATTGTTAGCCCCATTTTCGTAATCTTTCACCACAACACCACTCCTTTTAATATATTTACACGTTTTTTTCGAAATTTTCCCGAATTTCTCCGTCCTGTAACGTGTTTTAGCGGCAACACAACCACCTAACCTTCATGCACATCGCTGTCTACCAACCCAAGTTCACCACAGGATCAACTTAACCAACACTTTTTCACCTTTTTTCATACCAGATCTCCAGTTACTTTCTAGTTCACCCTTATCTCTCCCCATATATTTTTATCTTTCAATTTCATTTTAACCTCATGTTACACTTTCCACCTTCTAATACCATGTCACCCTCACAACACCCCCACAACGACCCCATTAAGTTTTATTTACATTCCCTCCGCAAGCATGCCTTCACCCTAGCCAGATTACGCTCGCATATTTTATTTTCTCAGGCTTGTCTGACATTTGGCATAACCCCCAAAGGCCTCACACTTAAAAGTTCCCATCTCTGGCTGCAACCCTTCTTTCCATCAGTCCCTATACCAGTTCCAAACTGAACAATCCATTGCCCTCACCCACCTAATCCTTCACCTACACATCAACTCAGCCAATGAACACACCCGTCAACTCCTATCCTTAATAAAAGTCCTCAATCTTTCCTCTCCCACATCCACACCGGCTATTCAGAGCATCCTCCTACAGGCCAACCTCAAAAAAACTATCCAATCTCCTGGTTTCCCACCTCCGGAAAGGCAACTCACTCACCCTTCACAACCTTTCCAGCTAACCTCAACCACCTCTCATTGCACACAAACCCAGTCTCTCCCATCTACTCAGTCTCCCACTTCCAGCTCCACTCCCTCCAAAACCTCAAAATTCCAATCAACACAATCTGGAACCACAACACCCTAATTCAGTAGTTAACCTTTCCTCCAAACCTCTCTCCCAATCTGAAACCTCTGTCCTATCCAAAGGCCTCACCTTCAGCCCCACTCCCAGATTCAACCAAACAGCCCTCGTCAAAGATTTACTGTCCTACACTCGTACTCTCTGCTGGAAATATCATTTTGCCACGAAGAAAAATGATCCTAATCCTACACCTAATGATACAACTCCCCAAGACACCATCCAAATTGAACCCAGCCTGGAACAGTTCCGTCCTCCATCGCAGCGGGACCCACCTCCTCTTCCTCAAAATCACCCTCTCCAAATTTCTGACTTCCAGCCTTGCATCTCAATCCTTCTTAAAAAACCTTAATCCTACTCCCAACATCGCCACTGCTGAAGCCCAGACTATCCGTGATCTGAAGGCTGACCGATCCATCGTCATTCTTCCGGCGGACAAGGGTTCCACGACCGTGGCACTTGATCGTCTGGAGTATGTGGCTGAGGGACTGCGTCAGCTTTCAGACAACACCACATACTAAGTTTGCAAAGGTAACCCCATTCCCGATGTCCGGCGGAGCTTCAAGGAATCCTCAGAACCTTAGGCCCCCTGCAAAACCTTTCACCTGACTCCATCAACCTCCTGACCCCACCGACACCCCGCACCCCTATCTTCTACCTTCTTCCTGAAGTCCACAAACCCAATCATCCCGGCCGCCCCATTGTAGCTGGTTACCAAGCTCCCACAGAACGTATCTCTGCCTACGTAGATCAACACCTACAACCCATTACATGCAGTCTCCCATCCTTCATCAAAGACACCAACCACTTTCTCGAATGCCTGGAATCCTTACCCAATGTGT
The DNA here is from genome assembly GCF_023864345.2 of Schistocerca serialis cubense. Classification (NCBI taxonomy): domain Eukaryota; kingdom Metazoa; phylum Arthropoda; class Insecta; order Orthoptera; family Acrididae; genus Schistocerca; species Schistocerca serialis. The sequence goes on from NC_064644.1 coordinate 416,710,879, forward strand.
TACCCCCGGAAACCATCCTTGTAACCATTGATGCCACTTCCTTATTCACAAATATTCCGCACGTCCAGGGCTTCGCTGCGATGGAGCATTTCCTTTCACGCCGATCACCTGCCACCCTACCTAAAACCTCTTTCCTCATCACCTTAGCCAGCTTCATCCTGACCCACAACTTCTTCACTTTTGAAGGCCAGACATACCAACAACTAAAGGGAACAGCCATGAGTACCAGGATGGCCCCCTCGTACGCCAACCTATTCATGGGCCGCTTAGAGGAAGCCTTCTTGGTTATCCCGGCCTGCCAACCCAAAGTTTGGTACAGATTTATTGATGACATCTTCATGATCTGGACTCACAGTGAAGAAGAACTCCAGAATTTCCTCTCCAACCTCAACTCCTTTGGTTCCATCAGATTCACCTGGTCCTACTCCAAATCCCATGCCACTTTCCTTGATGTTGACCTCCACCTGTCCAATGGCCAGCTTCACACGTCCGTCCACATCAAACCCACCAATAAGCAACAGTACCTCCATTATGACAGCTGCCACCCATTCCACATAAAACGGTCCGTTCCCTACAACCTAGGTCTTCGTGGCAAACGAATCTGCTCCAGTCCGGAATCCCTGAACGATTACACCAACAACCTGACAACAGCTTTCGCATCCCGCAACTACCCTCCCGACCTGGTACAGAAGCAAATAGCCAGAGCCACTTCCTCATCCCCTCAACCCAGAATCCCACACAGAAGAACCACAAAAGTGCCCCACTTGTGACAGGATACTTTCCGGGACTGGACCAGACTCTGAATGTGGCTCTCCAGCAGGGATACGACTTCCTCAAATCCTGCCCTGAAATGAGATCCATCCTTCATGAAATCCTCCCCACTCCACCAAAAGTGTCTTTCCGCCGTCCACCTAACCTTCGTTACCTGTTAGTTCATCCCTATGAAATCCCCAAACCACCTTCCCTACCCTCTGGCTCCTATCCTTGTAACCGCCCCTGGTGTAAAACCTGTCCCATGCACCCTCCCAACACCACCTACTCCAGTCCTGTAACCCGGAAGGTGTACACGATCAAAGGCAGAGCCACATGTGAAAGCACCCACGTGATTTACTAACTGACCTGCCTATACTGTGATGCATTCTATGTGGGAATGACCAGCAACAAACTGTCCATTCGCATGAATGGACACAGGCAGACAGTGTTTGTTGGTAATGAGGATCACCCTGTGGCTAAACATGCCTTGGTGCACGGCCAGCACATCTTGGCACAGTGTTACACCGTCCGAGTTATCTGGATACTTCCCACCAACACCAACCTATCCGAACTCCGGAGATGGGAACTTGCTCTTCAATATATCCTCTCTTACCGTTACCCACCAGGCCTCAATCTCCGCTAATTTCAAGTTGCCGCCACTCATACCTTACCTGTCATTCAACATCATCTTTGCCTCTGCACTTCCGCCTCGACTGACATCTCTGCCCAAACTCTTTGTCTTTAAATATGTCTGTGTGTGTGTGTGTGTGTGTGTGTGTGTGTGTGTGTGTGCGCGCGCGCGCACGCACGCGAGTGTATACCTGTCCTTTTTTCCCCCTAAGGTAAGTCTTTCCGCTCCCGGGATTGGAATGACTCCTTACCCTCTCCCTCAAAACCCACATCCCTTCATGTTTCCCTCTCCTTCCCTCTTTCCAGACGTAGCAACCACGGGTTGCAAAAGCTTGAAATTTTGTGTGTGTGTTTGTGTGTTTTTTTTATTGTGCCTATCTACCAGCGCTTTTCCGTTTGGTAAGTCATGGAATCTTTGTTTTTAAAACATATATATAAGACCTGTAAGTGAAGTTCACACAATTTTGACAAAAGAAGCACCTGGTATGTCTTTTCAGTATAACAAGAGTATATGCACACTCTTAGAAGATTTTTACATCTATACTCTGCAAACCACCGAAACACATGGAAGATGATACATGTCACGGTGCTTCATAACAGAGGTTCTTCCCATTCTATTTGTGCATGGAGCATGGGAAGAATGCTTACTTAAATGCCTTTGTCCACACAGCAATTAGTCAATCTTGTATTCACAATTCCTACGTGGGGTTATAAAACAGCCCCTTGGGCACCCTTTGCACCCCTTAAAGAGACTACATTTATTTTATGTTTAGTTAATTGTTTAATCCCTCTCCATGAACCATGGACCTTGCAATGGGTGGGGAAGCCAGCTAGCTCCACAGATGACAAAGAGATTGAAGAAATGTATGAAGAGATAAAAGAAATCATTCAGTTAGTGAGAGGAGATGAAAATTTAATAGTCATGGGGGACTGGAATTCGATAGTAGGAGAAGGAAGAGAAGGAAAAGTAGTAGGTGAATATGGAATGGAGGTAAGGAATGAAAGAGGTAATCGCCTGGTAGAATTTTGCACAGAGCATAACTTAATCATAGCTAACACTTGGTTTAAGAATTATGAAAGAAGGTTGTATACGTGGACGAGGCGTGGAGACACTGGAAGGTTTCAGATAGATTACATAATGGTAAGACAGTGATTTAGGAACCAGGTTTTAAATTGTAAGACATTTCCAGGGGCAGATGTGGACTCTGACCACAATTTATTGGTTATGAACTGTAGTACACTAAAACTGAAGAAACTGCAAAAAGATAGGAATTTAAGGAGACAGGACCTGGATAAACTGAAAGAACCAGAGGTTGTAGAGTTGCAGAGAAACCATTAGGGAACGGTTGACATGAACAGGGGAAAGAAATACAGTAGAAGAAGAATGGGTAGCTTCGAGAGATGAAATAGTGAAGGCAGCAGAGGATCAAGTAGGTAAAAAGATGAGGACTAGTAGAAATCCTTGGGTAACAGAAGAGATACTGAATTTAACTGATGAAAGGAGAAAATATAAAAATGCAGTAAATGAAGCAGGCAAAAAGGAATACAAACGTTTCAAAAAAGGCTAAGCAGGGATGGCTAGAGGACAAACGTAAGGATGTAGAGGCATATATCACTAGGGGTAAGATAGATACTGCCTACAGGAAAATTAGAGAAACCTTTGGAGAAAAGAGAACAACTTGAATGAATATGAAGAGGTCAGATGGAACACCAGTCCTAAGCAAGGAAGGGAAATCAGAAAGGTGGAAGGAGTATACAGAGGGCCTACGCAAGGACAATGAACTGGAGGGCAAAATTATGGAAATGGAATAGGACGTAGATGAAGATGAAATGGGAGATATGATACTGAGTGAAGAATTTGACAGAGCACTGAAAGATGTGAGTCAAAACAAAGCCCCAAGAGTAGACAACTTTCTGTAAGACTAATGATAGCCTTGGGAGAGCCAGCCTGACAAAAATCTGGTGAGCAAGATGTATGACACAGGTGAAATACACCCAGACTTCAAGAAGAATATAGTAATTCCAGTCCCAAAGAAAGCATGTGTTGACAGGTGTGAAATGTATGAAACTATCACTTTAATAAGTCACGGATGCAAAAGACAAACACAAATTCTTTACAGACAAATGGAAAGCCTGGTAGAAGCCGACTTTGGGGAAGACCAATTTGGATTCCGTATAAATGTTGGAACACGTGAGGCAATACTGACCCTACAACTCATCTTAGAAGAAAGATTAAGGAAAGGTGAACCTACATTTCTAGCATTTGTAGACTTAGCGAAAGCTTTTGACAATGTTGACTGGAATACTCTCTTTCAAATTCTGAGGGTGGCAGGGGTCAAATACAGGGAACGAAAGGCTATTTAAAATTTGTACAGAAACCAGATGGCAGTTATAAGAGTCGAGTGGCATGAAAGGGAAGCAGTGGTTGGGAAGGGAGTCAGACAGGGTTGCAGCCTATCCCCGATGTTATTCAGTCTGAATATTGAGCAAGCAGTAAAGGAAACAAAAGAAACGCTTGGAGTAGGAATTAAAATCCATGGAGAAGAAATAAAAGTTTTGAGGTTTGCTGATGACATTGTAATTCTAGCAAAGGACCTGGAAGAGCAAATGAATGGAATGGACAGTATCTTGAGAGGAGGGTATAAGATGAACATAAACCAAAGCAAAAAGAAGATAATGGAATGTACTCGAGTTAAATCAGGTGATGAAGAGGGAATTAGATTAGGAAATGAGCCACTTAAAGTAGTAGACAAGTTTTGCTATTTGGGAAGCAAAAATAACTGATTAAGGTCAAAGTAGAGAGGATATAAAATGTAGACCGGCTATGGCAAGGAAAGCGTTTCTGAAGAAGAGAAATTTTTTAACACTGAGTATAGATTTAAGTGTCAAGAAGTCTTTTCTGTAAGTATTTGTATGGAGTGTGGCCATGTATGCAAGCAAAAGATGGATGATAAATAGTGTAGACAAGAACAGAAAAAAAGCTTTCAAAATGTGGTGCTGCAAAAGAATGCTGAAGATTAGATGGATAGATCACATAACTACTGAGGAAGTACTGAATATAATTGAGGAGAAGAGGAATTTGTGGCACAACTTGAATAGAAGAAGGGATCAGTTGATAGGACATGTTCTGAGACATCAAGAGATCACCAATTTAGTATTGGAGAGCCCCTCGGAGGGTAAATATCACAGAGGGAGACCAAGAGATGAATAAATTAAGCAGATTCAGAAGGATGTTGGTTGCATTAAGTACTTGGAAATGAAGAAGCTTGCACAGGATAGGGCAGCATGGAGAGCTGCATCAAACTAGTCTCTGGACTGAAGACAACAACAACAATTGTTTAATGTACAGTGTTACAATGCACCTATACCACTAATTAGTATGTTTGAGGGAACATACATAAAATCTGAGTTTGCTGTTGTATTCTGCACTCAGTAACAACTTTGTGAACACGCTAGAAATATTTTGTTTCAAAAAATAACTAACAAGGAAACCTCCCCATCGCACCCCCCTCAGATTTAGATATAAGTTGGCCTTGAAAAACTGAACACAGATCAATCAAGAAAACAGGAAGAAGTTGTGTGAAACTATGAAAAAATAAGCAAAATATACAAACTGAGTAGTCCATGTGCAAGACAGGCAACATCAAGGATAGTGAGAGGTCAGGAGCGCCGTGGTCCCGTGGATAGCGTGAGCAGATGTGGAACAAGAGGTCCTTGGTTCGAGTCTTCCCTCGAGTGAAAAGTTTAATTTTTTATTTTCAGACAATTATTTTGCGAAGCTGCACAGGTACACAGAGCAGTATTGTTTACGTGATTGTGTGTCAGTTATCAAAGTTCAGGCACTCACACATAATCAACTTCGCTCTCCAAAATTCCAGGACATGTTCAGGATTTGACGGTCTACACACCGAAAAATTTGAAAACATTAAAAACATATGTTTTGACAGAGCACAGGGAAAACTGTGCGACTGTGAAACTGTTGCATTCATTTGTTGCAGTTTATGTGACAAACTCTTATGTTTTCATCACTTTTTTGGGAGTGATTATCAAATCCACAAGGAAACCTAAATCGGGCAAGGTAGAAGAATCTCTTTACCCATTCGCCAAGTGTACAAGTTAGATGGGTCGACAACATATTCCTGTCATGTGACGCACATGCCGTCACGAGTGTCATATAGAATATATCAGACATGAGGAATCAGTTGACCTATGACCTTGCGATCAAATGTTTTCGGTTCCCATTGGAGAGGCACGTCCTTTCGTCTACTAATCGCACGGTTATGCGGTGCGGTCGCAAAACACAGACACTAAACTTATTACAGTGAACAGAGATGTCAATGAACGAACGGACAGATCATAACTTTGCGAAAATAAAGAAAGTAAACTTTTCACTCGAGGGAAGACTTGAACCAAGGACCTCTTGTTCCGTAGCTGCTCACGCTAACCACAGAACCACGGTGCTCCTGAGCTCACCCTATCCTTGATGTTGCCTATCTTACGCATGGACTACTCAGTTTATATATTTCACTTATTTTTTCCATAGTTCCACATAACTTCTTCCTGTTTCCTCAACTGTGTTCAGTTTTTCAAGGCCTATCCACGGTGCCAACTTATAACTAAATCTGAGGGGGGTGCGATGGGGAGGTTCCCTTGTAAGTAACTGATCTAAACTTGTTACACTGATGAGTACAAAGCTTGCAGCTTACAAATTTATCTTCGACAAATCGGATTTGCTATTTCTGATAAACATATTATTTGGAATCCATACACATGGTAGGAACACTTTTCGGTCTTTCTTTCAACTGTAATTAACTAAAATGCAATATGTATTATTATTTTCTGGACCTTTTAAGCTACTTTGGAATTCTTAATGAAATTATGTTCGCATCCACTCAAAATTGTAAAGCATTATTTTTGCTATTTTTTTATGTATGTGAATTAATTTTGTGACACACTTTTAACTGACATTTCTTAAAATTTGTAAATCATGATTGTCAAGGTTTGTTGTAAATCATATAAATACCAGCAGTTTGCATACAGCAGGAGGGCAATTTGTTACCAACCTTCAACAGAACAGCATGTAGGACTTTGTTTACATATTTTTTTGCCACCAAACATCTTGTGTGTGAATAAAGCAGTTTTATGTAAAATCTGTGCCTGGAATTTATTTCATATATTACACGATGAATTTTGTACAGCAGCACAGCAGAAGAACTCTGGAGTATTTGCAGTAGCGAAGCTACACCTCAACAATGAAGATCTACAAGTGATGTGAATTTCATGAACGTTTTTGGCGACATTTCATCTCTAAATTAATGAACAGTTCTGTATTTTTCAGTTCAATCAATTTGTTGAGATATTCGTACCTCCACTGGTAGAGGTCCATTTTTTTTTTTTTTTTTTTTTTAATTCTTGTGGTTCACGTAGTTATCGTGGCTGCAAAAATGTTGGCATAAACTTTCAACTTTTGTAAGTGTGCAAATATTTAAACTATCAGCAATCCACATTATACATATCCCAAACCACACTAATCTCTTTGCCATCAGCAGTTCCATTTCAGAGTGACACGTAGGGGGTTATAGAATATTCTGGTTTCTTCAATCAAAACTGGTTTTTGAAACTTTGCACTTACATATTTTTTTAATTTACTGGTTTTTGGGACATGCCTATACAGCCATCTCAATAGTGGAATGTTACTTATTATGATATGAATGTGGGAAAACACAACATCCAGCTCCTGAGCAGAGAATTCTCTGACCCAGCCCGGAATCAAGCCTGGGCACCTTCAGTTAGCAATCTCCCGCACTGACCATGCAGCTACCGTGGCAGACCATGTATATTTCCACAGGATAGTTAGCACCTTTCTTCAGATGTCTGCCAATTCAGGTTTTTCAGAATTTCAGTGATGCTTGTTCGGTGCCAAACAAACTTGTGGCCATTCATACTGCCCTTCTTTATATTCATTCAATATCCCCTTTTAGTCCTTTGGATGCGACTGAACTGAAGTCTGCTATCAGAATTGCTTAGAACTGAATCTATGTGATCATTCCATTTCATATCCCTACAAACTGTTATCCCGACTCATTTGTAGGAGTCTACAGATTGCAAATGTGACTCATTGATTTTATATTCATAGGAATCATATATTTTTCTTTCTTTCTTTTTGTGAAATGCATAATTTTAGATTACTAAACATCAAAAGCAAGCTGCCAATTTTCACACCATTTTGAAATCTGACCAAGGTCTGGCCGCATTCACTTTGTCTACACAATCATTCAGTATGAACAGCAAGGGTCTTGATACACTACCCTAGGGCACGCTTAATTTACTTCTACAGCTGATGATGACACTCCACCCAAGACAACATACTATATCCTCCCTATCAAGGGAGCCTCAATCCAGCGACAGGCTTCACTTAATATCCCACACAATGATACGCCTGACAATAAGGGCAAATGTGGAGGAGAGTCAAAGGTCTATCAGGAGCCAAGAGATACTGCTTCAGTCTGACTTGCCTTGATCCACGGTATTCAGGATGTCATGTGAGAAAAGTGCAAGTTGTGTTTCACACCACAGATATTTCCAGACTGTGCTGATTGGCATGAAGGTCATTCTGTTCAATGTACTTCAATTTGTATGAGCTCAGAATATGTTCTAAGATTCTATAACAGATGGATGTCAATGGCATTGGACAGCTGTTTTGTGAACCCTTTACCTGTTGGATGCTAGTAATCGGTATTGACCCATCTCGAACTGCTATCAACTTCAAACAGCAGACAACGCTGTGTTTACTTAATCTAACATGTTGATAAATGTGATTAGGAAGTCAATTACTCATATATTTCTGCTCTTGAACGTGTTGATGACCTAAAGAGAATTATATGCTAGTTCAAGTAGCAGTAGCCAGAAATCCATTTAAAATGGTCTGATGTCTTTTTGTTTCATCAGATCAAGTAGTCCTGTTAACCACCTCACCAATAGCCTTCTTAGAGTGCACAAACAATACATATGCACAGCTAACAACTCACAGTTTTGAAAAGCATGTAAGAGGTAGGGCATACATATTCCACAGCATTATTAAATGATGTTCATTACATGGAATTTGATTACTATAACAGTTGTGCTACATCTTTTAGTCAACTAGATAACAGTATACCAAAGACTAATAAAACAGCAAGGTTTTTCTCACAGTGCTTCACAGAACAGCATCAAGCTAAAACAACACTGAAGGAAAAAATACTCAAATGGAACAAGACCTACAGTCCACAATCTTGTGATTTGTGTTACCCTTTTCCACTAGCTTCTAACAGAGGAGATACACTACCTTCTAACAGAGAAGATGGTATTATTCATGCAAAAAATTGAAACATCTATTAATCAAAATCGCCTTCCTTTGATTCACACTTAACTCTGATAAACGTGTTTTGTCCAAAGCTCTTCGACATGAAAACTTACTAAATACAGTATATAAAAAAGGCATTTTGAATCTTGCCTCACCTCTCATACCCTCCACCTTGAGTAAATTTCTGCAGAGCATCATGCAACATTCAAGTGCATCACATATTATCCAAACACTGGAGATAAACCACACAGGTAAACAATGGTATGCAATCAAAGTATGCTAGATAAAGATTACTCACTGATGAGAATAGTACAAGAAAAATGCCACAATTATTTTTGTCCCTCTCACCACAAGGAATTTGGTCGCAATGCCGTACACAATCCTGATGAGAGTATATAACCCCCCCCCCCCCATATACACACACACTGTTTCGTGTACAATACAGTTCTGAGAGATATGTGCATATGAAGAAACAATTTCTTATATGCGAGTGCAGGCTTTCTCGGCGAATTTCATATATAAAGTCTTCACGGGTTGTCAGCCAAGTAGCACTGTCGTCTCGTAGCAACGTTTCGATGGAATGCATCTACATCATCTTCAGGCGCAGTGTTGGGATATCGTCGGTCGCGGGCTTATATCTCAGCTGGACCGCTCTCCACTTCCCGCGGCCGGCCAATCACACGCCCGTGGAATCGCTTGATGTGCCTGGATCGGCCAGTGGTGGTGGGGATGCGTCCAGCAGAGATATAAGCCCGCGACCGACGACATCCTGACACTTCGACTGAAGATGATTGAGACGAATTCCATCGAAACGTTGCTACGAGACGACGATGCTACTCAGCTGACAACCTGTGAAGACTTCATATATAAACAATTTCTTACCTATGGGCAAGCTATTTAACAATATACATAAAAAAAATTCTGGAGATACGGTGAACATTAATAAATTTCAAGAAACGGTGTGATTCAAATTAGACTGTTATAGGTATTTCACGGTAACCAAAAGTATACTGTAAAATGAAAATGTGAAGATAAACATTAACATACACTTTAAAATCCCAATTTACACAGCGTGTAACTGAAATTTGTGTTGTCAAGTTAAAAGCTGCATGAAATGAAGCCAGTTAATATGTTGACTGGCTCCGAACCAACAGCAGCATTTCTTGGAGCCAACCCCAACTCAGGTAATAGTTCAAAAGTTGATGAAGTGCAAAATACACACTGTAGCAGAGAGTTTATACATTATGCAACACTTGATAAGTACAAAGTTGTTTTGAATAGCAATACAACAGGCATAATCCGTACCACTTCAGGCAGGAGTGTTACCTTTTTAGTCTCGGATGTTATTGAATTTAGCCTGAGATACAGGCCTCCAAAGATGACTCTGCGAACACCATTTTGGAGACGTGAATTTATGGTATCCTCAGTTTGGACATATCTGTCAAAGTTCTTTTACTGTCGCCTTTTGAATTCTTTTTATAATTTACAGAAAAAAATTTGTTTCAAAAGTGCCAATCAAGAAAAGTTAGATTTTTTTTCTGTTGATTAGTACCATTTAGTACTACATTCTCTATAAAGGATACCTTCCCAGTTGGGCAGGTTTTATTATAATTTTTTTTAAGGGTAGCCTAATGTATTTCTTCACTGAAGTTGTTTCTTACTCATTTCTTTGTTACAATGTTTATTTCTATTGTCTTTGTTGCAGATATTTCTTACACTTTGTTGTAGTTTCTTGTCAGTTTCTTTATCGTGGTTGTTCATTGCAGGTTTCTGTACTGACTGCTAATTTGTTCAATGAAGAGGCTTCTAAGAATTCTGAGACCATCCAGTGAGTTCTGTGTTTTTCATGACGAATTTGCCAGTTGACATAGTTGTAGAGTGTTTTGTGAAAAGGACTGTTTGAAATGTCTTCTGACTGAGCTCACAGGAGACTGAAGTGTGTTGACTATTTGCATATCCATAAAAGAGTGATACATAAAACAAACAAAAAAACGTACTTTGTTCAGGTTGGGAATAAGTGTTCTCATTTGAAGACTCCGTTTCAAAGTGAAGATGTTCCCAGTGACGACTTTTTGTGTTCTAAGTGTTTTGACAGAATAACTACGACAACAGTACCTGAAAAATGTGAAGCCTCCCAAGGTGCAGATGATGCAGATTTTGCATTGACAGAAGAAGAATTACATACCCCGAATCAGTCAACTACAGAGGTAGGTGTTAGTCATGTTAAGAAACTGTGGTCAGTGAAGTCGAGTCACAAGCTCTATGCATCAAGAACGTGCAGAGAAATTACTAAAGCTATGGATGAATACACTCCAACAAAACTGACCACACTCTTCAAAGCAGAAATTCCATCTTCAGTAGAAAATGAACCAAAGCACTCTTGCACCTCTTGCCAGGAATTTTTCACAAATACAAATTCAGCTGTTGAATACTGTGCATCCTGCAGTGAAAAGGTGCAAGTTTGAACTATTATTCCAGAGACATTTTCAAAGAAAACAATTTTGAACCACATTCAATCAGTATCAAAGTAAATGGTAGACAAAGCAAGAAATGAGGTTTGAAAAATGAGTTTTTGGAAGACCAGATCCCTATTATGGTCATCCCGTAGAAGCAGCTCAAGTTCAAATAGTGCAGTCATTTAATCTGGAAGATAAATGGGACTATTCTTGCCAGAGTGCCAACAAAAAAAAAGACACTATAACTGTAACAGCTAAAGGTCAAAAAGTTGTATAAGTGAAGAGGTACATGACTCGCCAGTATTAAAGAAACTTTTGCAATTTATAAGAGCACCTATACAACTTTACATTAGTAGTCTGTGACATAAAGCGAGAGACTCGTTGGTTTCAAGAATGTGGTAACTGCCGTGGAGAGGGAGGACTGTCTTTACAGACACTTGGACTGTAAGATGTAGCAGAGAACTCTGCAAGAAAACTGTTGCCTTTGACAGTTCATTGATGAACTTGGTAAATGATCAGTGAAAGCAGTAAAACACCAGCATCTGAAGAAATTGCAACACCACATTGCAGAAGTGGAAGGGTGTGTACAGGCTGAAGAACTATGTTTAGTGCTATACTGTGAGTTTGCTGAGAACTGGTCTGTAGTTCTACCACAAGAAGCACAAGGACATCATTGAAGTAATGACCAGGTTTCAATTCTTACAGGAGTGATATATTTTCAGAATTTTACAGGAGAGGGATATTTTCAGAACAAGATCACAACTGTTGCAGTTATAAGTGATGACACAGGACATGACTAAGCACACACTTTGTTAGCAATGTGCAAAATTCTTCATTTTGAAACAGGGGCAGAGAAGATCATCATTTCTGATGGTGCTCCTAGTCATTTTAAAAACCGTTAGCAGCTGTATGAATTGAGTAAGTCGCTTGTGCCAACTGACCAGGTAGATAGTGTTACTGGTCATGGGAAGGGGTCTTGTGATGGTGTAGGAGGCCTAGTGAAGCACCATGCAACAAAACATAATCTTTCAAAACCAAATACTGCTGCAATTCAGAATGCTGACAATTTTACGAGATTCATGAAATATTACACATCCACAGCCCTAATTCTTTCGTCCAAAGATGAAATCAAAGAATTCGGTGAGCAGAAAAAAGAATGGTCCAAACAAACTACTCCTGTGAAGGGAATTCAGAAGACACATTTTGGGACTCAAAGTGATGGGGGAACTCATATTGCATGAACTTTAAACAACAAGAAAGAAGAAATTTCATTCATTTGGCCAACACCTCAGGAATAGCAGGATAATATGCAGATTCACAACCTGAGAAGGGAGATGTTTGTAGCATGTATGTATGACTGTGACTGGTGGATTGCAGAGTTTATAGACACCAGTTATGAGTTAACCGAAATTGTAGTGAACTTTATTCTACCACATGGACCAGCTGCTGGTTATATGTTTCCAGCTGAAGGACAGCAACAAAACCATCAGTGCTCACTTCCTGTTCACAATGTTTTGAAGATTCTAAGTGCTCCAGTTCAACAGGAAGGCATCACTCTATATCAAAGGAAGCAGTGGAACACATTTTTAGTTCATTGACTGGCTAATTTAAATACAAAACACATTGCACAGAACTTGTATAAATTGAAACTTTTAAGTCTTTTGGACCTTTCACACACACTTTGGAGCCATTTAAAATGCTTCAAAAATGAGTTTCTTACTCATCTTTCAAAACTAAAATTATGTTAAATAAGGCTCGGTTTTTTTTATGAGCCTGTTATGTGATAATGTGGTAATAAAACATGTTTTATGTATGGCAAAAATTTCAAAAGTCCATAAATTATAAAGAGAATGATGTAGTAAAAGAACTTTGACAGCTAAGTCCAAATGGAGGATTTCTTTGTACTCATAAAGCAATTATCTTTCAAATAAAAAATCCACAACAAAATATCTAGAACTGCTCAAGAGTGACAGCATTTTAAAATTTTTTCCAAAATTTGCATCTTCAAACTAGTATGCGCAGTGTCATCTTTGGAGGGCTGTATCTTAGAGCAGAAATTTTTTTGGAGAAAACAAAAAAAAGTGTGTTCCTTACTTAGTCCTTCACGTTAACAAATGCAAAATTCAGTAACATCCGAGACTATGAAGGTAAAACTTTTTCCTAGCCTGTCTGAATTGATATGGACTATGCAACAACACTTTTGTAAATGTTCCATTCAACATCTAGGCCTAATTGAACTACATAAAAAAATTTAAATACTCTGACAAAACTAAACAATTTGGCACCTACAGTCAGATGTCTTGTGAATACACTTAAACATCATGTACAGAACACTCAATTTGCATCAAACCATTTACATGTTCAGAAAATTATCATTTTTGACCAGCATTGAGCAGTAAACTCCTTAACATGTTGCACACACAAATACCATTTAACAATAGGCTTTGTCAAGTGACAGTCTGGCTAACCATTCATATCTTATAAAATTCATCAGCTGACCTATGGTCACATGTGAATTGGATGTGTAAATTTAGTTCAATTACCATTCAACAATACATTCTTCAGGAAACCTAGTCCTGCACATTCCTTGAGTGTTCACATGATTTGTGAAACTAGTTTTGTTGTTGTGTATCACAAAAATCATACAATCTGCAGGAACTATCAGCAGGGGGGTCGACAGAAGCGTCCGATCCCACGCGTCGGCTTTGACCCGTGACGTAAGGGTGTTGTCGTGTGTGACGTCATGACGGCGCGAAGTTTGGTTTGAGTGTGGCTGTCTCCAGTTCTGTTTTATTTTATTTACTTTTCTCATCTGTTCGTTCTATCTCGTGAGATTTTTTTATCTGTTTCCTCCAATTTCTGTTTTAGTTTATTAAATTTATCTTTCTGATCTGTTCGTTCTATCCCGTGAGATTTTTTTTTTTTTAAAGACAAAAAACACTAATCAGCTACTGAAGCATCTTTATCTTCTATGGATTGCAGGGGTTACGACCCCTGGGGAGGTGGGTGGGTATTCATGCACAACTGTCTTCACTTACACGTTGTAGCTACGCAAGGCGTCTAAATTTGTTTATATTTCGTTTGCCCCCCACCCAAAACACCCCATTTCCCGCGCTTGTCCCGTTAGTGTCATCAGGCTTCTTGTGGAAAGTGTGTGTGTTTGTTTTTGTTTCCGCCATATTTGTGACGTCGTGGGTCACAGCAGACAGGCGGGATCGGACGCTTCCGTATTTCCCAGCAGGGACAATTCCAGAAGATGCTCATAATTAGCACTTATCACTGAATCTGCCCAACAGTAGAATCATTAGTAACATGGCATCAAATTGACACAAGTATGGAAATAAACATGTGAAGCAATCACTCTGTGGCACACTGAAGAACTGTCAACCAGTATGTGGCAGGAAGATCCCTGACAACAAACAAAACCTTACATAAACCTAGTAATAAGTAATGAGTTGTGGGGAGAAGGATCTGCAAATATAATTTTGAAAGAAGCACTACACTTTTTGATATGTGTACTGGTAATCAATGAAATTATAGAAATATTCTTTGTGGAATTGCTTTTTCCTTGTGTTACTGGAGGATGGAAACAGGACCTCAGCAGTGGCCAAAAATGTGGATCAATAATAGTCATTAGGAAATACTGCGCAGTAAACAAACAGTGCAAAAATATGTAGTTGTCCAGAGAGTTACAAACATTGTTGGCACGAACAGGGTTGAACCAACACTAACTGAGAATGATAGCAATGGGTAGAAAATACACATAAGATCCTCTCACATTTCTCACCATATGCTGGACGTAAACAGTAGTCCTCGCTACCACAAACACATCTGCACCTTTCACGTTCGCTGTCTTCGCCAACTCACAACCAAATGGTCACCTTCCTACCTAACCTAGATCTCCAGCTGCACTACAGATTAGTCTGTCGCGACAATCAATCTTACGAGTGAAGGGGAGGAGGGAGGGCAATACGTAACTTTAGCCCAGCATTGTACTCTGTCGCGACAATACATACAGTTTGCCTGTATATACAACCAATCATTGCACGTCACATCAAAGTCTACAACTGACTTAAAAACCACAAAGGCTACACTTCCTCCGTAATCTCTAATTATAAAACGAAAAATGCTAAAGCGATTTATTTTCATGAAAGTTAAATTTGACAGGGTCTAAATTGGATAAAACAGCACTGAGTTTTGTTTACCTGTAAATGATTGCATTACAGAATACAGGGCTGTGGGGTTCCAGCGGTGGCAGCATTGAAACCTGCCGAAAAGGAATGTTACTCTGTAACTGGTGTTATATATCACATCATTCATTGTGGTATACAAAAAACGTAAATCACAAAAAGATATTTACGGCTTTAATATTCACAATATATGTTGAAAACGTACAATCATCACGACGATGGCTTCCGAATGCCGCATTTATATTGAACAAAACATCATATCCCTCGCACAAGTAGCACTCGAACAGAATGTCAAAACATTATATTTGCGCTATACACACGTACAAATGAACCAGAACCAATTTTGATATGTCTAGCTTAACATTACATATATTCATCACACAGCTTACAAACTAAAAATTTCTGACGCCATCTTGGCAGATGTATTTCCGTTCCTTAACAGCAGGCGTGACGTTCGAAGCGCAACTTTCAAAAGGGGAAAACAATACACCTCAAGGAAAAATACGTACGCCGCTAACGACTTAAAAGTCATTTCCCTTAACGTTTGCTCCAACAGCTGTCACGTTTTCTAAAGCCCTGTTAATGACATGTTACAATATATGAAACAACTTGTATAATCAATGATATTACATATTCTTTCAATCCTTCGAGACGGTAATATAATAAGTCTTTTGCGCTGTTGTGCTATTGCTGAATATTTATTTTGTTTTGATCTTGTGACAGCGCATACGATTATAAGGCACGTCAATTGTAATTACGCTGGAGTTCCACTACATGGGATAGATGCATGGGGTAATTATCCTATAGAAGGCACTTAGAATTATGGGAAATATGTGCCAGGGAAACCTTAGAAATTTGTTCAAACAATTTAAAATACCGTACCCATTGTTGATATTTGTATATACTGGAGATAATCACGGCAGTAAAAAGTAACAAAACACTTAATAAAGAAACAGATGATCACAACACTTGAGGTAGAGACAAACCCCACAATCTCTCTCATAGAACCTCATTTTATGAGAAAAGCCCTCACTATGCACGCATAAAACTACTGAATTGAATCCATCCTGCCTCCAAATCGTCCATTGCAGATCTGAAAAAAGATATTAAAATTATGTCTCCTAAATAATTATGTTTATTCAGTAGATGAGTCTCTAGATTTATTACACTTGTATGATGGAAGACGCCTTTTTCTAAAAATATATGAATCTCAGATCTTAGACTGAGTCACATATCGTAAATATGTGAATCTCAGATCTGAAGACCGTGTCATAAACCGTAAATTTCTTAACCTATGTACTGCAATAGCAATACATTATGTAACATTGTTCTCCCGACTAAATGTAGAAAAATTTGTGTAGATAATAATACCAGGCTATAATATGTAGCTTGAGTAGCAGGGCTCTGACTTATCCAGAAGAGAGGAAAAAAATTGTAATCAGTTCATGTTGGATCAAAATAAATAAATACATACATAACAGTAATATTGCTAGACACGCAGCAATCGCGTCGTTACAGTTTGGACTGAATAAGAAAAAGATTCTTCAAACACAATACATTACCATAATAAGAAATTTTTGTTATTGAACTTAAAATAAACACGCGGTTACGGTATGAAAGTGAACATAAACGCTTTTATTGCAGACGCACAAAACGAATGTAACACAAGGGTATGCGAAACACAACCATGTTAATAGGAACGTCTATAAAAGCGTCCGTAGCAACTGCGGCAAAGATAAATATGTAGCAGAAGCATAGATTCTAAATTCCAACATCCCCACTAGAAGCGATGTCTCTCAGAACTTCATTCTCGGAGTCCAAATTCTTGTGTTAGTTGCTGATGTCTGGTTCTTGGCAGTGGCTTTGTCATCATATCTGCAAGCATTCCATTTGTGGAAATTTGTTCCACTGTGATTTCTCCTGTATCTACCTTTTCCCTGATGAAATGATGCCTGGTGTCAATGTGTTTAGTGCGACCTTTGTATCCACTTGTCTTTGACAGATCAATTGCATCTTAGTTGACGCAAAACAATCTTATCGACCACTCTTTTGGGAAAGGGTATATCTCTCTTTGCAGTCGTTGCAGCCAAAGTGCTTCCTGACATACATAAATTAAAGCCATATATTCTGCTTCGGTCGTCGAGAGACCTACTGTTGGTTGTTTTTTACTATTCCATGAAATTGCTTCACCTTGTAACATAAATAAAAAACCAATGGTTGATTTTCTATCTCCTATGTCCCCAGCCCAGTCAGGATCTGTGTAACCTGTGATGTCATGATCTTCTTTGGAAAATTGTAGCTTGAAGTCTTTAGTTCCATTTATATATCTTAGGATTCGCTTTACAGCTTGCCAGTGGGATAATCCAGGGTTATTATTAAACTGACTCACAACACCAATTGCGTACACTAGATCTGGTCTAGTACCGAGCCGTGCATACATTAAGCTACCTATTGCTTCTTTATATGGGACTCTCGTCATGGCATCTCTTTCTCTCTCTGTTTTTGGACTCATTCGATGACTTAATACTTGGTTATTGTCAAGCGTAGTGGATACTGGATTACATGTTATACTTTCGTAAAATGTGATTTATGTAATGACTCTGATCCAACCATAACAGTCCAACCTTCCGATCGCTTTGTCACTCGGATCCCTAGACAATTGGATAGTTCTCCAAGGTCCTTTAGTTTAAGTTGTTCCTTTAGTTGTTCTTTAAATGTAATTTTCTGTTGCATATTGTTTCAAAATATCGGCATGTCATCTACATAAACAGCTACGATTAATATATCACTTCCTCGGTTTCTGTGATAAATATGTGGATCAGTGGTGGACCTGCTGAAATTTAAATTTAGCAGAACTTTGTCCAGTTTGATATTCCAACAGCGACATCCCTGTTTAAGTCCATACACTGCTTTCTTGAGTCTTTTAATACCTTCATATTTGGCTGTTTCTGTCACGTAGTAAACTGTGGGAATTTTAACATAAATTTCTTCTTTCAAATCACCTTGCAAAAAAGCTATCACCACATCACAATGATCAATGTCCGAGTCGTATTTAGCAGCTAGTCTAAACAAATATCTGAGTGAATTGTATCGTATCACTGATGAGTATCTTTCTTCATAGTCCAAACCCTTTAACTTGTGAACATCCATTAACTACAAGTCGAGCTTTGTGGCGCATTTTCTGTCCTTGGAAGTCTCTTTTTATCTTAAAGATCCACCTAGCATCAATAGCTTTTTTGCCTTGAGGCAGAATAGCTGATTCAGAAATTCTATTTTCCGCGCATGACTTCAGTTCTTCTTACATTGCTTGAAACCATTTCTCTGAATCTTCCACAATTGATGGCTCTGATTCTTGTGAATCTTCTTTAGTCCAATAGGTCACATAATCATCCATCTTCTTTGGTATGGGTATTCTGGAAGATCTTCTGAGCACTTGTTGAAGCAGTTCAGATTCTTCTTCTATTTCGACTGAGCCTGTTTCTTCTGAAATTCTGTTATCTGATCTGTTGTCCCTTGAATCATCTTTAATCGTAGTGTTCTCCTCCTTAGTTTTGAATGGAATAGATATCTGATTTGGTTCCAACAAATGATTACATGTTCCTGGCTTGTTATTACTCTCTTGAATTAGTTCCTCTTTAAATATCACATCTCTGGATTTAATGATTCTTTGTTGAACCGGATGGAACAACCATAGAGTAAATATCTCTGGAGTGAGCATTGCGTTCTGCGCATGTTGTCAACATTAAACCAGGACTGTCACGTGTTTTCGGGACTTCACTGTGCGTGTGTGCTTTGTTTATAATATCAAGAGCTTTTGTTGTGTTTCATCGTTTGTTGATAGTGTAATAGCGGTGGTGAATTACTGTTGTTGCTACGGATGCAAAGAAAAATATGTGAAAGGAGGGATAGTAACTTTTCATGGGTACATACCAAATGGGACTAGTGTAGCAGGGGATACAACCCGTCGGCTTTGGACAATGACGTCACAAGTCGCCAAACGAGAAGCGATTCTTCTTAGTGTTGTAGCTCCCTTCAGTAGCTGATAAGTGTTTTTTGGCTTTTTTAAAAAAAATCTCACGAGATAGAATAAACAGATCCACTTTATTAAGCAATCAGTAAAAAAAACAAAACTGAAACATAACAGCAAAAGCTAAAATGGTAAACTGCTCTCTGGCGACTTGTGATGTCATTGTCCAAAGCCGACGGGTTGTATCCCCTGCTACACTAGACCCTACCAAATAGCTCTAATTATAGTTATCATATTAGTAAGAGACACTGTATATGTTTAAAAATTTCGAGACGCATTATAATTAAGGCTTGATTCTGTAGACCTATTTTTCTACGATTTTACGACTATATAATAGATATTACGGCTCGTACAAAAGCTTACAAACAATGGCTTCCTCTTGTAAATTTGCTAGTGGAACAGGAAAGGGAATGGTTAGTTATTTCAGCAAATACTATCCTCCATGCATTCATGAGTGACTTGTCGATTATGTATATAGATTACTCAGTCTACTATTTATTTAATAAACTGCGAGCAAGTACGTAAAATGCGTTAAATAAATACTTCAAAGTGTCACCAATAAGAAAAATTGTGCTTTAGATCGCAAAAACGAGAAAATAAATACGCAGAAATCGCAGAAAAAAAGGACGAATTAGCAGGGATATAATCGCTAATGTGTGACAAATTCGGTGTTTTTAGGACACTTGCAAAAGTACTAGCGTACTGTCAAGTCATTTTGCAAGACTATCACTGCAAAAATGTACGTCAGCCTCTGCAATACTATAAAGTGCCGTATCCTACCGAAAACTACCAAAAATCGAGTGCATCAGAGCTGTGACACCTATGCAAAGAAGCTGAATGCAATATCAGTTGCCCTTAAAAAGTTACGTAGCTGGTTTATTCCCGGTATCAAATGGATACTGTTAAAATGTTTGCGCAACATATATAAATAATCCACGACACGTAAGAAAAGAATCCGTCTGTATTAGGTATGTAGTGACATTCTAAATATACAGGGCGCTATACGGATCCCGAGATCACGTGGCCAGGTCGGCAATGTATGTTGACAACACGAAATCTGTTCTGCGCATGTGAATGCTGACTCCAGAGATATTTACTCTGTGGGGACAACTAGTATGCTTTGCTGTCTTCACAGTATCTGACGAGTATGCACTGAATACACTTCTCGTCCCATTTGCGCCTAACGGTTTTTGGTATGTGATCAAATGCCTTACTGTCGAATAATCTTAGATATCGGATGTCCGGTTTCTTTCCTGAGAAATCTTCCTCTGGCGTTATGTTGTTCAAAGCTTTCGTCGGTGATCTGTTAATGAGATAAACTGCAGTGGAGACTGCAGTTTATCGTAGGTAGTTTCGCTTCAAATAACATACATCTTCCCTTTTCCACGCTTGTTCTATTGTACCTTTCTGCAACACCATTTTGTTCTAGTGTGTAGGGAACAGTGGTTTCATGTTTAACTTCTTCTTCCCTTAAAAATTTCGTCAGTCTTTCGTTTACATATTCTTTTCCATTATCAGTTCGCAAGATACAAAGAATTTCTCCTGCCTGATTCTTTATGAACTTTTAAAAATTGCATATAATGTCAGGTACTTGGTATTCATTGTTGACAATATACAAAAAATCTTTCTAGAGAAATCGTCAATCAGAGTTAGAAGATATTTAGCTCCCACTCGGTGTGGTTTGCATTGGACCACACAAATCTGAATGCACTAACTCCAAAATTCTTTTACCTCTAGAAGTAGAGTAAGGAAATGAAAATCTAATTTACTTACCTTCTAGGCACGTAACGCACAAAGTGCCGACGGCTCCTTTATATTTGCTGCCATTAGCCAAACCGTTTCGTAATTCTTCCATCGCATCTGAGTGTAGGTAGCCTGATTTTCTGTGTCATAGATTCGCATCAATATACAATGATGAATATTTTGTTTCTGCACTGCGATCACTTGGTTGGTCCAGCCTATACGTTCCAATGACTAACGATGCTGTAACTATCAATTTCTTCTCCGTATGTCGAATGCGACAGCCTCTATTGTCAAAAATGACTGAGTGACCCTGTTGCACTATTTTGCTTATGGAAAGTAACTTTGTAATCAACTGAGGAACATAAAGTACATCCATCACCTTAATATTTATTTTTTCTCGGCCTGCCACAGCTTTAATATGCGTGCAACCTGTCGCTTTAACGGGTAAATTTTCGTTGTTGGCCACGACCACTTGTGAACTGGGAACTGACACTACGAAATTGACATCACATGAATGGTTTGAC
The DNA here is from genome assembly GCF_023864345.2 of Schistocerca serialis cubense. Classification (NCBI taxonomy): domain Eukaryota; kingdom Metazoa; phylum Arthropoda; class Insecta; order Orthoptera; family Acrididae; genus Schistocerca; species Schistocerca serialis. The sequence continues at coordinate 416,732,544 of NC_064644.1, forward strand.
ATGTGAGCTGACGCACCAGCACCCACAATCCAGTCATTGTGTATAACTACTGTTGACAATGGCATCATGAAAAATGTCTTGTAACTGGTTTCTATAATTACTGAATTTTCGCTTGCCTTCTTTTTACTGCGACAATTTTTCGCTATGTGTCCATATTTGTTGCAGTTGTAACACCCCAGACCTCTGGGATTGTGGTGTGAGCTGATTCGCTTGTCTTTTTTATTCGCCTGGAGAGCCACGTCATTAACATACGAGTTGCCACACGTTTCATCCTTTACTTCCTGTAGTAATTTGTTTTTAATGGAATCGCCCGTTATCGGCGAGTTGGAGTTCTCTAAACCTGTTATCATTGGTTTGCACTCATTAGGCAGCCCAGCTAAAGAGATACATCCTACGCACTCGTCTTTCACTTAAAAGTTAAGATCATTCAGTTTATTTGAGTTTGAAATTATTCTCGACACATATTCTTCCACAGACAAACAGTTCTCTAATCGTGTTGTTAAAGGTGTTCTCAACAAGCCTATTCTTCGATGAAGTCCTGAATCCTCGTAAGTTTGTTTTAATTTATCCCATGAATATTTTGCAGATGACGTGCTCTGCAGATGCACATAAACAGCAGGATCAAATGATAAGATTGATCTCACCCGTTATACACTGCCACAATTGCTCGAGCTGTAAATAAGTTTTCATTGCAAATTGCCATTTATTGTAATTTTCTCTTCCTATCAGTTTTTCAGTTAATGGCAACGAATTAGTACTGACTGAACTCATGATATCGGCGTTCTGTGTCTGCGTTTTGATGTGACGAAAAAAACGTAGTTTTTATTCACTTCAAATAAACTGCTGGGTGACTGTGCCTGAGCCCATAACCTGTTGTTATTGAACTTGAAATAAACACGCGGTTACGGTTTTAAAGTGAACGTAAATGCTTTTATTAACACATTCAGAACGAATGTAACACAAGGGTAGGAAAAACACCACCATGTTAATAGGAACGCCTATAAAAAACACGTCTGTAGCAACTTCTGCAAGTAGAAGAGGCATTAATTCTAAATTCCAACAGGAATAAAGTACGCAAAGGAAAAACTGTTCATATGTCAATCGGAAGTGGCAAACAAATAGAACACCTGATGCATTAATAAGATTCTTAAGAATATTTATTAACGACAAATTAAATATACACACATATTTCTTCATATGGTAAACACAAACATGGCACAAAACTGATTGTTGTACACACATATACACTCATTGTTGAGTCTCCTCGCGATAATATAGATACTATCGATATAAATGTACCACATTTCTCGAAATTTTATAAACTTATACTTGCTCAAAAGGTTTGGTAAAAGTACCTGCCACATAGTTTTCTGAATCCAGTTTAGAAATGTCTGTTATTCCATTCGTGGTTACCGACGTTTTAGTTGATTGGAACTTATGACTGTCGATCAAGCCAATTAATAAACAATAATTACGTTACTGAATATTGGGTCACACAAGACAAGTACAAATTAAATATAATTCATTACCAGAGCACACTGCCTCTTTTTTCTCTAATGAACCCACATTTCTGTCTTTTGCAGGAAAATTTGTTTCTTCTTCTATCAAACCTGGCTCGTTCGATTATCTTTAATTTTTGATGTTATTGTTTCTATATAACACCTTCCCCCACCCCCAGCACAAATTGCATTGTGTATGTAATTTGTAGGCTACACGTTGTGTTTCCATTGTAGGCTATAATATGCATTAGTGGAATAACAACATGAAATGTACAAAGACACACACTAAAACATGTTACATAACAGGACAAGTACACTTCAGTTCATATAAGATGTTAAGAGGAAGAGGAAAAGTAAACGCTTATTATATATAATTGAAACATATATAAGAATGTTACTGACTTTAGAAATATAAGATAACAGTGGCAAGAGAATCATATATTCAACAGAAGGATGTACTTGTGAGAGAAGTAAAGATACAATAAATGTGTCTTTTAAACCATAACAATTGTCTCTTAACACTATTGCCGTAAATAATGTTTGTGTGAGAGAAGAAAAAAACACAACCTACACGCATGTACCTGTTACTCCACGGTAAATGCACGGTGAACCAAACCATTGTTTTGAACTATTCAACAAGATATTCCTCAAAGAGCACTGGGAGCCGCGTCAATGTTCACATCTCCTGATGTGGCAATAGGGGCGTTGTCTTGAGCAGTTCACTGCTGCTGTAATTAGATTAGATTAGTACTTGTTCCATAGATCATGAATACGATAATTCGTAATGATGTGGAACGTGTCAGGTTAATAAAAGGTGTCTATACAAGATATTACATTATACAAAATATTACATGACACATGTGAGGTGCGATTCCTCTAACTCGCACTGCATAGCGAGCGTAGTCGATGAGTGTTGTGGATCTTGTGCTGTGTCCCAGTCTTGCAGTATCCACGCTGTTTCAGTCTATGTAACGAAATTGTTGTCCTTCTGTGCAGGCTTATGTCAAATGTGTTATCGCCTCAGAGTAGCTCTTCACGTGAAGCCAAATATGGCTGTTGGAGTGATGGCCTGACTTTATCATCACGCAATATTACAGAATCACAATGTTTCAGTTCTTTGTGTAGAAGTACTCAGGGAGAACCGTGAGATTTCAGGGGAGGGATTTGAATCTTGACAGTATGCATTTTTACTCATTGGGCTAATTCAGGCTAATCTTTGGAGTCCAGTGAGGCTGCTTGTTTAATGAGTTCTGCCAGCACCTTAGTGCTTATCACTACAGAAATTTCGCCAAGGAATTTGTAAGCCCTCCTTGAAAGCTGATCCATGCTACTCCCTCTCCGCTCCCCCCCTCCCCCCATCACATTAACGCTACTTTTAAAGTGTGATGCCGCCAGTCTACCAATCCAATGCTTTGAGGCGGGCAGTGAGTGGTTCAAAAGCGTTTCACTCTGCACACTTGACAAAGGTTTGAGAGCACGATAGACTCAAACTGACGACACAGGTCTGTTGTGATTGGATTGCTGTGGAGCATGTAAAGTGTGCTGTCCACATTTCTACATTTCTACAAATACTTTTGCTGTTGATTCCGCGATGAATTCTGGCTGTGGAGTGGCCTCAACCCATCTCGAAACTCTGTCAATAGCCAATAAGATATGTTTCAAAATGGTTCAAATGGCTCGGAGCACTATGGGACTTAACTTCTGAGGTCATCAGTCCCCTAGAACTCAGAACTACTTAAACCTAACTAACCTAAGGACGTCACACGCATCCATGGCCGAGGCAGGATTCGAACCTGTGACTGTAGTGGTCGAGCGGTTCCAGACTGTAGCGCATAGAACCGCTCGGCCATCCCGGCCAGCAAGATATGTTTATATCCCCTTAATACTGGAAGGGGAATAACCATGTCCAGATGTACATGCCGTAATCATCTGGCTGGAATTTTAGATGTGCCAAAACCAGGGATCAAGTGTCATCCTATTTTACCTCTTTGACATTCCACACATGCCTGTGTCCCAAGTCGGCACTGTTTTTTCGTAACAGATCTTACAAAACGTTCTGTCACCACGAGTAATGGGCATATTCATGGGTGAGCCAATCTGTACAAATTGCAAAATATGAGTTTTCTACAGTCCATTGGTACAGACAGGAGGACTCATCCTTGCTATACCATAATTTGGTTACTGTACTGATCATTTGTCAATACTCTAGTTATAGACTTGTTGTACTGTTTTTTAACAACAGTTGGAATTCCGCATTGTTCTCTTGTGCTGTCACGAGGTTGTTAAAGTTAATGGATACTGTCATAGAACTGTTTCTGGAAAGGTAACCGGTGACCTTTTTATCTGCCACCTTTATGTATACATCATCCAAGTGCCTAAAACGTCATTGTGAAGAATCCTTGCAGAGGTTTTTGATCGCCTCCAGTAGCGAGCAGTGATCAGTAAATATTATAAATCTTCGTCTTTTAATGTCTTTCTCGAAACATTTAAAGGCCTATTAAACCATTCCTGATCAAATGTGGACCGTTTGTGTTGGGCCGGAGTCAACTTTTATGAAAAGAATCTCTCTGGGTAGCGTTTTCCGCCAATAAGCTGGTGCAATACATGACCAGTCACTACATCACTAACACCAGTTATTAACGTCAATGGGGGACAATCTACTAGGTGTGTTAGTGTAACAACCTGATTTAAAATGGGTTTGATCTTTTCAAATGCTTGTTGCATGTCATCTGTCCATTTAAGCACTCTGTTCCTGTGATTATCCTTCCCAGCCATAGTATGTGTCAAAGGAGCCTGAAACTGTGGTGCTAGAGGGCAATGTCTGTTTTAAATATTTAAAGCCACTAGGAATCGGCAAGCTCCTTTAAAGCTGGAGGTCTAGGCGCAGAACGCACTGTTTAATGTCATGCATTTGGGGGTGTTACTGGTGCTACTTACAGAATGCCCCCCAGACTGTTACTTCATTTTTCTAAGTTGGCACTTCTAGTTAATTACGTACGATGCCTTGGTTCTGAAGAATATCAAATATTGACTTTAGGTGTCTTTCACACTCTTCAGCAGTTTCTGAAAAAAAACAACAACAGGATATCATCCAAATAGCATAAACAGAACGAAAATCCTCTTAATAGTGAGTCAATAAAAAGCTGCCAAGTGTGGGCAACACTTTTAACCCCATAAGGCATGTGTATGAATGCAAACATATTAATGGTACATTGTTAATGTTATCTTAAAGAAGCAACACCGATTTTCTTTTATTTGTGTTATCTTTTATTCTTTATATACTTTGACTTTTGTTGTTTATTCTGTGTGTGTGTGTCGTTGTCCGCCATTAGTTGTAAGCTGTTACACATTTCAATAAATTCTACACAAACAGGCCTATTTTCGTGCTTCATTTACTGTATAAGGTGGTAGGCCTTCTTATAGTCTATCACACTAGATGTGTTCATCCCTGCCAGAGCATGTGAAAAATCTTGCAAATTTGGGATAGAATATCTATCCAGTACTGTACAGAAGTTAAGAGCGTGGCTAATCTCCACATAATCTAAAAGAATTGCCCACTTTAGGTGCAAAGTGAATTGGTGACTCCCATTGGCTTGCCGAGAGCTGTAATACATCTGTCTGCAACAGTTCATCTACGATTTGTTTAGATGCTCTGTGTCTATCAGGTGCCAGTCTATGTGCATTATCATAGTGCTAAGGCCAATTCAAACTGTCTGTCATGTCAAGGTGTGTTCACATCGTGGCACCAGGACCATTCAAACTGTCCGTCATGGCCCCGTCATGTCAAAGTGTATTCACACTGTCCATAACTCAATGGTACATCAAGTCAATTCAGGTCATGCGATCTAAAATCGCATCGCTGTCCTCTACTGTTCTTTTTGCGGGAATTGCAATCTTCGCAAGATAATTTTCAACTGTTTTTATATGCGAAGTAAACATACACACCACAGTAGCTTATATGTGGGGATGCTGGGGTTCAAATTTGTACGAAAATGGTATTTATTGATTTGCAGCTTGCAGGGATAGCTCGTATATTAGAGAAAGGAGACAGAAGTGTAAAACAATACAAAGACAGTGTGTGGGTCGACAGAAATGCTGTTACATGGCACAGAAGAAGAATTTCATACATTGTACAAGGAGCTTGAGGAAGAAGAATCAATATTTTATATTTTGGAAAGTGGAAGCATCAGTTTCTTTCACTTGTTACATCAAATGGCACCCAAAATTACTAAAAGGAATGCAGTGTTACAAGCTGCCATCTCATTAATATTGACCAATGATGCTTGCAAAACTGTTTTGCACTTAATTCAGAGAGCTGCTTAACAATAAATAGCCTGTCACAAATACATATTTAAACAAAAAATTTGCAGTGTCTGAAGTTTATCAGTGCATTTCTTTATGTAGCACTAAAATGCCTGACATCATACCGGCAAATTCCATCTAATAATCAGTCTAATTCTACCTAATGTATATTTTTTTTATTTCAAGTTGCAGTGGTGTTGCAATCCATTTCATTCTAAAATTCCAAGTACAGTACTGATATTTATCAAAATCAACTTTATAAATGTAGTGGAAGGCAACTAATTCAGTGCTCCCATGTCATACAATCCAGACCTATGTCTCACTGCTACATTAACCTGTTGTCAGTTATTCTAAATTTAAAAAAAAGAAACAATTTATAGTAAATAACGAACAACAAACAAATGATATCAACCATGAAAACCAGAATGAAACGAAATATGGAGATCTGAACATGGCTGTGTATTGGGAGGAAAAGAGTATGTGGGTCATGTGGTCAGCAATGGACGGATGATGTCAGCTGTCAAAACTGTCCTCCAGAAAAAAACTTAACAGTGCTGTGATGTGACGTGATGGGATAGGAAGGTCAGTGTGTATGCCACCATTTCAAATGCATTGCAAAAGGTTTTGACAGGACTGAATGTGACATGACGTGGTGGCCAATGTGTATTAGCCTTTATTGGTACAATCTTAATGTTGTCATAAAATAGCAGCCCTTTTTTTTCTTTGATTTCAAACTTCTGTTTTTCAGCTGTTTATCTTTTGTGGCTTTATTGTTGTCTGGCATTGAGTGTAAACTATTACACATTTAAATAAACTCTCTACAAACAGACTTTTAGTACAGTGTCATTTACTGTACCTTATTATATGTTATGGGTCCATTTACATAAATCTGACTTTAAGTGTAGTGGCAATTTGATGTTACCAGTGTAGTGTTGGCATGGCACAAAGGCGCAGTCTACATAGTGCTTGAAGTTGTCTGGAGGGGACGAGAGGGTGATGTGGAAAGTCCAAATGATAGTGATATTCAGATACATACATACATACGTACATTAATCCTTGTTCCATAGATCATCAATACGACATTTCATAATGATGTAGAATGTGTCACTTTAACATAAGTTTTCTTTACACAAAATAATTAATTAATTTTTTACAGTTACTGCTTCATATCTAAGAATTCATCTATTGAGCAGAAGGTGTTGTCATTCAGAAATTCTTTTAATTTGCTTTTAAATGTTGGTTAGCTATCTGTCAGACTTTTAATACTATTTGACAAATGACCAAAGATTTTTGTGGCAGTGTAATTCACCCCTTTCTGTGCCAAAGTGAGATTTAATCCAGAATAGTGAATATCATCCTTTCTTCTAGTGTTGCAGCTATGCACTTCGCTGTTATTTTTGAATTGGGATGGGTTATTAAAGACAAATTTCATAAGTGAATATATGGATGGCGAAGGTACTGTGAATATCCTGAGTTCCTTAAATAAATGTCTGCAAGGTGATCTTGGGTGGGCTTCAGCTATTATTCTGATTACACGCTTTTGCGTAATGAATACTTTCTCTCTTAATGACGAATTGCACCAAAATATGATGCCATATGAAAACAGCAAATGAAAACAGGCATAGTAGGTTAGTTTACGGATATGTTTATCACCAAAATTTGCAATAATCCTAATAGCATAAGTAGCTGAACCTAACCGTTTCAGCAGATCATCGATGTGTTTCTTCTAATTCAATTTCTCATCAATGCACACACTTAGAAATTTTGAGTATTCAACCTTAGCAACAGACTTCCATTCATAGTCTATATTTATCAATGGTGTTATGCCATTTACTGTACAGAATTGTATAACTGTGTTTTCTCAAAATTTAGTGAGAGTCCGTTTGGAAGGAAACATTTAATAATTTTTTGAAAGACATTATTTGCAGTTTCCTCAGCTGATTCTTGCTTCTTGGGTGAAATTACTATACTTGTATCATCAGCCAAAAGAACTAACTTCGCATCTTCATGAATATATATTAAGAACAACAAGAGACTCAAGACTGAATCCTGTGGGACACCATTCTTGATACCTCCCCAGTTAGAGGACTCTGCTGGTTTTTGTACAGTATCTGTACTGCTAATTTCAACCTTCTGCATTCTTCCAGTTAAGTACGAATTAAACCATTTTAGCACTGCCCCACTCATACCACAATACTTAAATGTATCTAGAAGAATTTCATGATTCACACAATCAAAAGCCTTTGAGAGATCACAAAATATCCCAATGGGTGATGTTGTTATTCACTGCATTTAATATTTGATCAGTGAATGCAGACATATCATTTTCTGTTGCAAAACCTTTCTGAAAACCAAACTGACATTTTGTTAGTACTTCATTTTTACAAATATGTGATGCTACTCTTGAATACATTACTTTTTCAGTCTATCTGGAAAAATTCCCTGTTTCAGTGAGCTACCATATATGTGTCTGAGAATCCTACTTATTTGTTGGGAACAAGCTTTTAGTACTCTGTTGGAAACGCCATCAATTGCATGTGAGCTTTTACTTTTGAGTGAATTTATTAATTTCCTAAATTCAGTAGGAGTGGTGGGTTGAATTTCAATTTTATCAAATTGCGTAGGTACTGCCTCTTCCATATACTGCCCTGCATTTTCTAATGAATAGCTGGAACCTATTTTCGCTACAACACCCAAAAAATGATTATTAAAAATGTTTTCTCCTTCTGACTTCTTGTTAACAAACTTTTCATTGTGTTTGATAGAAATACAGTCTTCATCTGCTCTCGGTTGCCTGTTTCCCTTTTCACAATATTCCAAATTGTTTTAATTTTATTATCAGAGTTGCTAATCTCAGACATACATTTCCCTTTTCTTTTTACAAGATATCCTTATCCCTTTAGTAAGCCATGGATTTTTACATGGTTTCTTACAATTATATTTCACTGTTTTCTTAGGGCTCTGTTTTCAAATATACTCACAAAGGTATCATGAAATAGGTTAAATTTTAGATTAGCATCATGTTCCCTGTACACCTCATCCCAGTCTAACTGTTTAAGCTTTTCCTAAAATTTTGAAGTGTTGAATCGTTAATGGAATGCACTATTTTGGAGGACTATTTTGTATTACTGTATCGAGCTATATCACGTACTGTAACCAGCTGTGCATTGTGATCAGACAGACCATTCTTAACAGGAAAAGTTTTTATTTTATTGAATTCATCTTGGTCTATGAAAACGTTATCTATCAGTGTGCTGCTTTCCTGTAGCACCCAAGTAGGAAAATCAATAACTGATGTCAAATTGAAAGAACCAAGTAATACTTCAAGGTTAAGCTTTCTATCTGACTCTTTCAGAAAATCTACGCTGAAATCCCCACAAAGAATAATTTGCTTTCCTTTGTCTGACAGCTAGCTCAACAAAGAATCCAAGTTTTTCAAAAATAGTTGAAAATTTCCCAATGTGGACCTATACATGGCTAACTCATTACCATTAATCGAAAAACTAAAAGGAAGGGAAAACTACAATACACAGCAATTTGCAATGAAAACTTTTTTTACAACACAAACAATAGCGACTGTGTGTAACGGGCGAGATCAAAGACAAAGTTAAAATATGTACCCACAAGGGCTAAAATAATCTTTTCCGTTTACCCTGGGATTTATGTCCACGTACAGAACACCTCAACTACGAAACAAGTTTGGGATACATTGAAACAAATTTATGAAGACTAGTGTCTTCATCAAGAATAGGTTTGTTGAGAACACTTTTAACTACAAGACTGGAGAACTGTTCATCTGCGGAAGAGCATGTGTCGAGAATAATTACAATGTCAAGCAAATTACATGGTCTTAATTTTGAGGTGCAAGACAAATAGGGTAAGATGTATTCTGTTAGCTAGGCTGCCTAATGAATACAAACCAATGATAATGGGTTCAGAGAATTCCAGAATCCAGATAATGGGTGATTACATTAAAAACAAATTACTACAGGAAGCGAGGGATAACATGTGCGGTAATTCACGTTTTAATGATGCAGCTTTTCAAGCAAATAAAATGGATAACCGCAACTAACATTACAGTGCCAGTGGTCAGAGGTGCTACAATTACAACAAATATGGAAACATAGCAAAGAACTGTCGCAGCAAAAAACAAGGCAATCGGATAATCTTCTGTGAAAGGACAACGTCAGCATCAGCTAAAGCTATAAACAAAGACTGGTCCGTAGATATTGGTGCATAAGCACATATGCCAAAGCTGCCTTGTGATTTGAATTACACAGCGCCAGCGCCCAGTTTACAAGTGACTGGTTAAAGGAACCAGGCAGAGAGACGAAAAACATTAGGGTGATAGCTGTGCCCTATGTCCCTCGGTTGAGTACAAATTTACTTTCCGTCAGGAAAATAGTGAGACAGAGCCACAAACTAATTTTTGATGATAGAGAAGAAACTGATAGAGAAGAAACTGATTGCCACAACATCCTTAATCAACAGAAAGTATGAACTGGATCAATCAATTGTTTAGAGTGTTGAAGCAAAGTGTGCGTTCTTGTCTAATGATGCAAATCTATGGCACAGAAGATTAGGACATCTACACTCAGATGCGATGGAAGAATTACGAAAATGTTTGGCTAATGGCATCACACACAAAGGCGTCGTTGACAATCTGTACTTTACGTACCTAGAATGTAAGTAAACTAAATTTTCCTCCCCACATTCCACGTGTAGAGCTGAAAGGATTTTGGAGTTGGTACATTCAGATTCGAGTGGTCCAGTGCAACTACATCAACTGGGATAGCTAAATATTTTTTAATTCTGACCTATGACTTTTCGAGAAAGATTTTTTGTATATTGTCAGTAATAAATGCCAAGTGCCTGATATTATTCGCAATTTTGAGAAATTCGTAGACAAGCAGATAGGTGAAAGTCTTGTATATTACTAACTGATTATGAAAAGGAATATATAAACGATAGATTGACGAAATTTTTAACGGATGAGAGAGTCAGACATCAAACCACAGTCCCCTACATTCAGAAACAAAATGATGTAGCAGAAAGATACTATAGGAAGATCGTGGAGAAGGCAAGATGTACGTTATTTGACCTGCGAAATTTTGCGAAGAAGCAGTCTACATCGCGGTTTATTTTATTAACAGATCACCAACAAAAATTGTGGTCAATATAACGGCGGAGAAAGCTTCCCCAAGGAAGAAACCTGACCTTCGACATCTGAGATTATTCGGCAGTAAGGCAGATGTTCACATACCAAAAGGCAATAGGGCCAAATCGGACAAGAAATGTGTTCAGTGCGTACTTGCCGGATACTGCAAATATAGTAAGGCATACCAGTTGTTCAGTCCTGTTCATCAATGAATTGTAAAAGCGAAAGATGTTATTTTTTTAAAATTGAAATGATCAGAAGGGTTATGACGACCCATAAATATCTGATCCTGATCATTTGCAGGACTCAAACCACATATTTATTCCATTCAGAAATATGGAAAACATTGAGGCACAAGACGATTCAAGGTACGCCATGCATCCTGATCATTTGCAGGACTCAAACCACGCATTTATTCCATTCAGAAATAAGGAAGAGAACATTGAGGCGCAAGACGATTCAAGATACGCCATCCCCAATAACAGTGCTTCAGAAGAATTAGGTTCAGTTAAGATGCAAGGTGGTTCAAGGGACGACACAGCAGATAATAGCGTTTCAGAAGAATCAGACTCAGTCAAAATAAAAGAAGTACACAGAAGATCTTCTCAAATACCAAGACCAAAGAAAATGGATGAGTATGTGTCCTGGCATACTAAAGATTCAGAAGAATCAGAACTATCAACTTTGGAAGACGCATTTCAGTCTACAGACTCGCAGAAATGGATTGAAGCAATTTAGGAAGAATTAAAGTCACAAGCAGAAAATCAAGCTCGGGAATTAGCAATCCTGCCTCCAGATAAAAAAGCTATCGATGTCAAGTGGGTCTTTAAGACAAAGAGAGGCTTACAAGCACCTATAATCCGTCATAAAGCTTGCTTGGTAGTCAAAGTTGTGCAGAGGTTTGGACTATGAAGACACTTATGCGCCAGTAAACCGATATAATTCACTAATTTATTTATTTAGTGTAGCTGCCAAATATGACTTGGACATTGTTCATTGTGACATAGTAACAGCTTTTTGCAAGGTGACTTAAGTATAAGAAGAAATTTATGTTACAGTTAAAGACGAAGCCATTAAAAGACTTAAGAAAGCAGTCTATGGACTTAAACAAGGAAGTCCCCATTGGAACATTAAACTGGACAAAGCTGTACCACGACTGGGTTTCAGTAGATCCACCGCTCACACTTGTGTTTTCTACAAAAATCAAGAAAGCTATATATATTCATTGTAGCAGTTTATGTAGATGACATGCTAATTTTTTGCTACCAGCACCAACAAAAAATTGCATTTAAAGAGAAAGTAAAGGAACACACTAAACTAAAAGACCACAGAGTTGTATCCAATTGTGTAGGATAAATAAATAAATTAATTAATTAAATTTTATTGTCATTCAACTGATTACAGCTATAGACAACGTCAGGATTACAAAAACATGAATAAAGCATCTTACATTAACAGCATTAATTAATTGAGTAAAAAGGATTAATCAATAACCAGTTGTACAATCTGTGCTTAAATAAGCCGAGTGTAGCTTCTATCCATTCTACAGGCAGTTTGTTGAACATTTTCATATCAATAACTTCATAGCTCTTCAATTTTTTCGATAATCTACAGTAAGGTACGTCAATATGCCTATTATTTCTAGTGCAGTGGGAGTATAGATCCTGTCTAAGCTGATAAGTTATTTTTGTATATAAGAGAACGGTGTAAATGAATAAGTTATTACGGTTAATATTTTAGTTCAATAAACAATGGCCTGCAGTGGGCACGATTTTCTGAGTTTGTAATAATCCTAATAAATTGCTTTTGTAGTATCAAAATATCCTGAATGTGCGAACTATTACCCCAAAATAAAAGTCCATAGGATATGATACTGTGAAAAAAAGCAAAATAGGCTGTTCTCACATAAACCAAAAGTACATGATTTTTTAAATTTCTTAACAAGTACACCACTCTAGACAACCCTGCACTAACGTACTTAAAGTGTGGCTCCCAAGACAATCTACTATCAATGACAATACCTAAAAACTTAACACTACCTACACAGTCTTCCACTGGCAAATCTCTTAAACTAAATAGTGTTTGCTGAGTTTTACTCTCATTGAGCAAAAATCCATTAGCTCAGAACCAAATTCCTGCTTGCAATACTGTGTCTTTGGTCAGGGTTTGAAGGGCATCAAAGTCTGAATTAATAATGAAAAAAGTAGTCTCATCAGCATAGAGGATGGAGTGAGTATTTCCACAAAAAGGCAAATCATTTATCATTAGAATGAATAAGGAAGGTCCCAAAACTGAACCTTGTGGCACACCGCACTTAACGTCAGCTATGTGTTGTCTCTCGTTCCCAATACACACAATTTGTTTAAGGTTATTAAGAAATGATTCAAATATGTTATCTATATTATTGTTAATGATTCCATAATGAACTAATTTGTTGAGAAGTGAACTATGCTCTCTACACCAGGCTCATCCAAGAATTGCGCTCGGTGGGAGCGCGCCCGCGCCCCGCGGGCGCATGGCAGTATAGTTTAGCGCCCTGTACACGACCGTGTGTCGCTAGTGTCGGCATAGGAGCGAGAGTGAGAGAGTGAGAGATAGCTGCGGAGTGAGTGAGACCACACAGCACTGCTCTGCGCTGGACTGTTCCACAATCAGATCAAACGTAAACAAAATATTCTATTTTAGAAATAATTTTATGTAAGTGATATAGAGTGTTATTCTTACTGTTAGAAGTTACAAGTAAATATTTTTTGTTATACTTCGTGCTACAGCTTTTCGTATCCCTTTTCAGAATCTAGAAATCTGATTCTTAGTTTGCTGTTTTGTACACAATAATGTTAACTGACCAAGTTTGAAAACTTATTAAAAGTAGAGTTAAGGTTATAAAGCTCTTTAATTCTTACAGTCATCATTGTTAAAGAAGACAATTAACATTTTACGTGTTTTTCTTTTTAGAAGAAACGATTTTGTCTAGGTTTGGTACAATATTCCGAGACTGCTAACCTCAAAGAATTAGTCAAATTTTTATCGCCAAGTAATGAACGGCTCTTAGTTTTAGCAAGCTTTAAAAGAGAAAAAAAGCGCTCACAAATATACGTGGAACCAAACATTGAGAGAACTTTGGTTGCGTGCTTGTGCAAAAGAGGATATTTCTCTTGTGGAAGACAGCTGTAAAAGTCATCCAAAGTTTTACATATAAGAAAGTGGTCCTTCAGGCAGATATCGCACTGCAGGTCAATCAGCTCTAGTTAAGCAGTTGTGAGACGTCCTCTGCCCGAAGGGAAAACAGGTGAACAAATATATCTAAGGCCGGTTGAAGCTCACTTACCTCCAAAAATCTGTTTTCAAATTGCTCTTGCAATTCGCAAATGATTTGAACATAATCTGAAAAATCTACATCTTCTTTAACACTGTCTAGTGCAGGAAAGTGTCCACAATTCTTCTCGCGCAACTGTTTTTCCCACAAAATAAGTTTTTTTTTTTTTTTAAATGCTTGGATCGTCTGCACTAAATCAACAACAGAGTGATTTTCGCCTTGGAGCGAAATGTTCAAAGTATTTAAATGACCAGAAACGTCACTCAAAAAAGCCAAATTCGCCACCCACTTAGGATCACAAAGTAATTCTTTTGGACGTCCTTTCATTTCCAAAAAGGTATTTATTTCACCCCTCAAGGAGAAAAACCGATAAAGCACCTATCCTCTACTCAGCCATCTTACTTCGGTGTGGTAGGGGATGTCCAGGTATTCCGCTTATTCAGCCAGAAATTCTTTAAATTGGTGATGTGTGAGAACATGCGATCGAAGATAATTAACCGTTCAAAGAACTGTGTCTATAACATTTTTTATGTTGACAATCTTCACACAAAGTGCCTCTTTGTGTATCAGACAATGGACTGCCGCGAACAAGGAACAGCCGACTTCAGCCATTTTTGACGTGACGTAACCCAGGAATCCAGTGTGTATCCCTCGTAGTGCAGGGGCTCCATCCGATGTTACACTGGACAGGCGTTCCCATTTCAAACCCACTGACTCTAACACGTTTTCCATGACTAGAAAAATATCCAAACAAGTGGTTGCGTCTTTTAATGGTATAAGGAAGAGAAATTCTTCTCTGACACACAGATTGTCGTGGACACCTCGAATCAATATGACGAGCTGAGATATTTCCGCAACGTCCGCGGACTCGTCGAGAGCGATAGAAAATGAAATGAAGTTTGCCGCTCTCTCCATTAATTGCTGCTCCATATCTAAGGCCATATCTTCGACTTGGTGAGCAACAGTTTGAGGCGAAATAGCTATTTTTTCAAATTTTTCCGTGTGGTTTGCAGGACAAATGAAAGCCTCCGAGTCGACCAGGCAGTCCTTGATTAGATTCCCAGCCGCATAGGGTTTCCCTGTTTTCGCAATTCCCAGTGAGCATTTGTAACTTGTGCGCAAACTTGGCTCACCTGTTTCCTGCTCCTACCATGGCAAAAAAAGAACAAACAATTAATTCTGTACAATCCGGCTTTTTAAAACACTTTTGTCATTTTAACAATTAATTGTTTCAGTCATTGAAATTCGAATAAAAAACTAACTAAAAAAGATTTGTTTTAGGTGCGTTTTTTCCAAGTTCCTCTGAAAAGTGGCCTTAGACGCTAGCAAGAACAGCGAAATGTGGTCGCAAAATAAATTTTTATCTATTGAAATATTTGCGTTTTAAGTAATTGAAAACATAGATCAAACTACAACACGTGTTTTCCCATCCATAAAAACACAAATATACAAAAACAAAGAATGGCTCTTAATGACACTTTGCTGACCGAGAGAGCGTTTGTGACTGCTCACATGAAACTTGTTGCTATGTCTGTGCGACGCGATTTAATGTAGCCCAAATATAAAAATTAACCCAAAGAAATGTTCCTTGTTGCTGACAATCTGATATTCGATAACTGGCACATTGCTAAATGATATATCAGACTATAAAAGATAGTTTTATTTATCATCTTTATAAATGATAAAGAGTCATATGATAGGAAACACTTACTTCACTGTAATGCTGCTTGAAATTTTCTTTCAGTTCTTAAAGCTTTGACAGGCGTTCCTCTTGCAATAAATTTTCAAACGGATATTTGTGACATTTATTAAAATGCCGTTCAATCGATTACTTTTTTAAATACATGAGGTTCCGATGACATACTAAACATTTGGCATGGTTTCCGATAGCAGTACAAAGGAAATTAATTTCCCACTCGGGCTTAAATAGTGCGGAAGCGCCGCTCCTCTTTCTTTTCGTCTGCTGCAGTTGACCATCCATCTCGATCCACTGTAGCCTTACGTCTGTTGACTAACGGCTTTGTGTCGGTTTTGACTGCTGCTGGCGCGGCGGTCTGTCGTCCTTACGAAGCGCGCTTACAGTGGCATGGCGAGGCGCGGCGGTCGGACGGGCGGTCCGCACGGCCAGCTAAGCGACACGGCTCGGCCACAGCGACAACACACGAATTCGACCGGGGCGCTGGCCGCGGGCGATCGCGGGCGCTAGCGCCCCAGGGGCACAGTTTGGACGAGCCTGCTCTACACAGTAGAAGGCTTTCCTAAGGTCACAAAAAGTAGCCTGATCAAAGTTCTTCTCCTCATAAGCACTAAGCACCTTTCTTTAAATCAAAGTGTCAATAGCATAAACAGAAGATTTGCTATTTCTATAGCTAAGTTATGCAGCAGAAAGAATTTTGTTATGTGCCAAATAATCACGTAACTGGTAGTAAATAATGGATTCTAAAACCTTAGAAAAAACTGGTATGCTGGTACTGGCGATAACTTGAATGGCAATTTTTTTCTCCCTTCTGATAAACGGGCACAACTCTTGATAATTTTAACACCTCTGGAAATACACCTTCATTTAAACATTTATTTATACAATAAGTGAAAGGAAGTACTCTACAACTGGCTATGTTTTTAACACATTACTAGAAAGATCATATATATCTACGTTATCAGAAGGCCTAAAATTATTTACAATACTTAAAGCCATTTCTAGTGTTACCTCTGAGAAAAAATTTGTCATTCAATGAACAACTTACGTTATTACATTTTTTTTTAAATATCAGATGCAGTTTCCTGAGGCCCAACAATACTTTCATAAATTTCATTAATAGATTGCACACAGAAGTTATTAAACTCAGTTGGTGATATGGCTACAGCCTCTTTTCATATGCTTTTGGCCACTGAGTTTATTACACTCCATGCTCTCTTACATTTATTTTTGGATGACTCAATACTAACCAAGTTATGTTGTTTCTTAGCTTCATTCATTGCATGTTTATAATCCTTTCTAGCTCTTAAGTATCTTAACTTAGCCTCATCTGTTTTGTGTAGTCTATAAAATCTAAATACATTAAGAATTTGTTTTTCATATTGGTTAGTTCAAAAGTGTACCATGCATTCTTATGCCTATGCTTATGTGTGTTACATCTGTTAGGATTGACTTTGCATTTCTACTGAGTAAAGCTTGCCTCAAAAATTGTGAAGAAAGCATGAAAAAAATGTATCAAAGATTATATTAGCAGAACAATGACTATTATTATTAAACGGTACCTCTCTCAACAGCAGAAGAGGAGGACGTGGTTTAGCTTCTGCATGTCAGTAAGCACATTGGCTGCAACAGCTGCAAAGTGAAATATCCTCTCTCCCAGAAGAAGGTTCAATTAAATTGTTAAGTGCAATTGATCTATCAAAGACAAGAGGATCCAAAGACTGCACTACACAAATTGACTGCAGACATCACTTCATCAGAGAAAAAACTGATTCATGAGAAATCACAGTGGAGCAGATTTCAAAAAGATGAATGCTCATAGACATGATGACAAAGCCACTGTCAAGAACCACACATCATCAACTAATCCAAGGATTTGGACTACGAAGCTGAAGTACTGAGAGACATCGCTTCTAGTGAGGGTGTTGGAAATTTAATTTGGAATCAATACTTCTGCTAAAACATTCAACTTTGGTGTGAAGCTTTTAGATTGTGCTCTTTTGCATTTTTTAAAATTTTGAGTGTAATTGTGTTACTTCCATTCTGTGAACTAATAAAAGTTTTTTATTTACTGGAACCACATTTTCATTTAGAGCTCAAATCACAAATCACAACAGTAATAACCAAGGTGTTGATGTTATTGCCAGAGAAACATAAATGTTTCTGCTCAGCATGGAAGTCCATCCCCTTTGAGATCCTTTCAGAAGCAAACACTTAACAAGTTAACTTCAAGATTGCTCAGTGAAGAAGAGAGAAACAATCAACCTGATAAGCAGGAGGCAGCTCCAACCAGCATAAGCAGGCAGCAAAAAATTACGTGTGACATTTGTGGTAACGAGGGCCATTTTGCAAAGAACTGCAAAAATAAAGTTAAGAGAAAGACGAGAAGCTGCAATTATTGTAAGAAAAGGAATCATCTGAAGTCAGACTGCAGGTTGTTTAACTCCAAGGAAGGCAAAAAGACTCAGGATCTACATATTCATCTATACTCTGCAAACCACCGTGATATGCATGGCAGAGGGTACATCCCATTGTACCAGTTATCAGGGTTTCTTCATGTTCTATTCATGTGTGGAGAGTGGGAGGAATCATAGTTTGAATGCCTCTGCATATGCCGTAATTATTCTAACCATATCCCCATGATCCCTATACCAGCGATACATAAGGGGTTGGAGAATATTGATTTTGATTTGATTTGTTGATCCATTTTCATCTACAGCTGCACAATGTGCAAGAGCTATTTGGATTTTTATGTTAATATTAACAATTTTATATAAAATTATAACTTTGTACATAATAATACACATTAATATATCAGTTAATAATGAATATTTAAATAAATGTCATTACACTATATACAGAGAGATAATATCCAAATGTTCTTCTGTATGAGACTTTATTTGGTTTACATAGAAAAATATATTTTCGTAGATATTCATTTACTGAGTAAAAGCAGTGATCAACAAAGTATGACTTCAATTTAGATTTGAATTGACCAATGTTCTGTATGTGTTTAATGGTATCTGCTAAGACATTGTATAGTTTGACATTAGGGTGGATAAGGTTGTTTTGAAATAACATTGGGTTTGCACTTTGAACATGTACATCCAATATTTGTCTTGTATCATAGCTGTGTATTGTGTGATTTTGAGTGATGCATTGCCTTTTTGTATGTAAGTTCTGCTTTAGATACATTATATTTTGCAGTGTATAATAGAAAGAAATATTCCACGTGGGAAAAATATATTTTAAAAAAAGATGCTGTGACTTACCAAATGAGAAAGTTGTGTGTATATCCGTAGCTACAGTTTTTCCAATGTTTATCGTTAAGTCATTGTTATCAAAGTAAAATGTTAACCTGTCAGTGGCTTCTCTTATGTTTTTTACAAGGGTGTCTGAGCTTCCTGTAATTAGAATGCTTGTATCATCAGCAAATTAAAATATTTTTCTGCTGTCATTGCATATGTCCTTATGTTTTTAGGTCATTTACATAGAGTAAGAACAGAACAGTACCCATTACTGTTCCTTGCAGCACACCGTATTTAATAGTCAGTAGCTTGGAATTATATTTCCTTTCCTGATCTATTTCCACATATTGTTCCCTGTTCTTAAGATAAGAGCTGAGCCAGTTGTTAGCTGTTTCTCTGATGCCAAGATTTTCTAGCCTGTGTAGCAATGTGTCGTGATTTATGGTGTCAAATTCCTTTTACAAATCTAAAAATATGCCCATGGTAAGTTTTTTGTTATCAAATGCTAACAGCACCTCAAATAGAAAGGAGTGAACTGCTGATTTGGTTAAACAGTTTGCTATAAATCCATGTTGAGATTCTGACTGAATGCCATTATCCTTTAAGAAGTTGGTTAGCCTTTCTAATATTTTTGAGAAAACAGACAAAAGTGCCAATGGTCTGTTCCCTTTACAGTACAATGACCTTACTTTTGATCTTTTCAAACATGAAAGAAAAGTTTCTGTAGCAAAAGATAGGTTACATAGGTGAGTTAAGGGCTCAGTAATCAGGTCCCCATATTTCTTTGTAATGAAATCAGTTGTATCACCTATCCCTGCAGAGTGTTTCATTTTGAGACTTTTTATTGTAACCTGCACTTCTTCTACATTTGTTGGGTACAGGAACACTGATTTACTTGAGACTTTTTTCACTGTTTCTTTATGCTGTTTTCTATTGGATGTCTGTTGTAGTAGTTTCTCTGTTACATGTATAAAATAGTTATTAAACAAATTAGCTACTTCCTCTGGGTCATTAATGTTTTCCAAGACAGCCTTTAATACAATATTATTAACTCTATTTTTGTTAGATTGGATTTCTTTCTTTACAACTTGCCAGATTGCTTTGGTTCTGTTTGGAGGATTTCCTATGTATTTGTCATTGTCTCGTTTCTTTGCCTCCTTTATTATTTTTTTAAGATAGATTTATATTTTTTGAAGTAACTATCAAACTCTGGTGTTGGTTGTAACATCTTGCAATACTGTGTAGGTACTGCACAAGATTTCCTTATACACTAGTGACTCACTTTTTGCATTTAGTGGTTTGGGTTGTTTTGGCTTTTAATAGAAAAGCGAGATCAAAATAATATTTAAATATGTTCGTGAATGTCTGGAACTTATCAGAAATATTTTCTGTACTGTACGCTAGCTCCCATGATTCTTGTTGGAAATAATTCTGGAATGTTTGTACTGCAGCATTACTGAAAGTTCTACCCATGTGTGTAGTCTTCTTCAAATAATCATAGGATGAAGTAGTGTTTACACAAAAGCCTATAGCCTGTGCATGGTGGTCTGCCTGTCCAGCTTTAATTACAACTGATTTATATTTTGTTTTGGAGCTAATTATTATTTGGTCTATAGTAGTACTTGAGTGATTTGTTTCACATGTAGGGGAGTGAAAATTCTTGGAGACATCATTTAAAATTGGTTCTTTAAACTTCATTAATAAACTTTCTTGGGATAGTTTACATCTATCTGCAAGAGCCTGCCAGATCAGTTTCTTCTGTATCTCTTTGACACTCTCCCACGGATCAAAGAAACCAGTGACATTTCGTGCTACCATTCTATGTATACATACAATATACCAATTAGTCCTATTTGGTATGGGTTCCACACACTTGAGCAGTATTGTACAACTGGTCACATGAGTGATTTGTAAGCAATTTCCTTTCTAGACTAATTGTACTTCTCCACTAAACTACCGATAAACTATTTTACATTTTTAAACATAACAAGCAAGTTGTCAATCTTTGCACAACTTTGAAATCATATCAAGATCTGACTGAATATTTATACAGCTTTTATCAGATAGTACTTCATTACAGATAACTACACCATCTGCAAAAAGTTACTATTAATATTGACTGCTAAATGCAATGGTCCAAACATACTTCCCTGGGGCACACCTGAAGTTACATCTGCATGTTTCGTATTTCATATTTATTCACCTTTAAACATTTTACATGTAATCAGTGTCATATAATAAAAGTTAGAGATACATTGTATACATCTATATATACATATAGTTGGCAAGACAAATTGCCTGCATAATATTATATGTCTAATTTTGTAGTATACACTCCTTTCACAAAATGTACCATCAAAATTCCATATCATTTATTGCTCTCTTGTAATTCTTGAGCTGTATAAAATACTTTACTTTTTGTCCATTTTGTTACTTTTACTTTAAATATGGGCATAGAATGTGCACTTTTGGGTAATTTGTTAAAAAATGTGGGTGCCAAATACTTATAACTGTAGTGAATCTTTGATAGTCTGGCAAATGGGATGTCCATTTCTTGTATTATGTGAATGCATTGCCATCATAAAGTCAAAGTTATTTAAATTTTCTTTGGCATGTATCCGGCAACTATAAATATACAAGCCAGGGACTGTCATTATATTTAGTTCTTTAAAATGCTGCCTGCATGCCTGCATGAGGCTATGCGCAGTAGTCCTACAAGGAATCAGATTTTTTTTTTTTTTTGCGGTTTAACCACAGTCTTTGAAACTGGGCAGGTTCCCCATAGTATCATAAGCGAGATGAAAGTGGAAGAAGCCAAAGTATGCACATAGTAGGAGTGTGCTACTAACAGAGCCTCTCAGTTTATATAACAAAAAGATTAGATGCGAGAGGTTTTTGAATAGCATGACCTTGTGTTTCCCAGTTAAATTTTTGGGTCAATATGGGAATGTAGTAGTTTTACAGATTTGTTTTCATGCTTGGGGGCATTCAAATTAAATACAATATCTTCTGTCTAATTATTATTTGTCTGTAATGAATTTGCCGGAAACCAGATGGTGCATCTGTCCATTGCTATTGTTACATTATTCTGTATTCATCCTAGTTGTTTCCCTGAGTAATTAGCATCGTATCATCTGCATACAGTGCTATGTCACAAGGTAATGAAGAAGGCAAATCATTTATGTAGACTACAAAAAGAAAGGTCCAAGTACAGAGCACTGTGGTACGCCTTTGGTGACTGGCAAGAAATTGGACCTTTTTTCATTTATAGCCACTGTTTGTTTTCTATTGATTGTAATAGTTGAAGAGCACTCTCCCCTATTCCCTAATACTGTTGCTTTCTTATAATAATATTGTGGGCTACAGTATCAAATGCTTTCTTAAGGTCCAACAGTTTTGCAATAATTATGGATTCATTCTCAAAGGATTCGTATACTTTAGTGACAATGCTCTCTGCTGCCTTCACAGTTCAGAGACCAGTTCTGAACCCATACTGTGTGGAACATAGCAGTTTATTCAATTCAAAATACTGGCTCATTTGCCGATGGATACAGTACTCTATTATTTCTGAATTTATGGAACTAGCTAGAGGGGTCAGTAATTGTCAGGTAAGTCTTGGTCACCTTTCTTATACACAAGGTATGATAACAGAAGTTTTTAAACAATCTGGCTAAACTCCTTCATTTAATATCTTATTTATTACCCTTGTAAAGGGGATTATTATTTCTTCTCTTATATTTTTATAACATAATTAGATAAACCATAGTAGTCTTCAGCTCTGGAGTTACTGGCTTGGCTATTGATTCACTGACCTGTCTAGGAGTAACTAATGCCCGTTCAAATTTATCACTCAGCTTTCTGTGTATTGTAGGAAGCAGTGCCTCTGCTTTCTCACATCTTCCTCTATCTGAGAGTGAGACAGGATTGGCAAAATGTGCATTTCATATGTGTGGAGGAATTTGTATACTGTTTTTTTTTTTTTTTCCTTTTGGCAGTTTATTTCTGTTTTAATGACTTTCCATGCTGCTTTGCATTTATTTGTTGAACTGAGTATGAATATGTTATTGGCTTTGCATTTTGCTGTCTTGATTTCAGACCTATAGTGTTTTCTGGCTAATTTGTACATATTTTTATCTGCTTCACTATGGTGAGACCTGTTATGATTCATGAGAATAACTGTCCTTAAATTGTTTAATTTTGGTGTGTAGCATTTTTTCATTCTTTTGGTTTTGTGTTGGATGTTGTTCCTGTGGATTCTTTGGTACTGTTTAGGGCAGGTTTCTTAAAATATTTTAACTACTACATCTAAGAATTTAACGGTTGACTCATTAGCTTTCATAGCTTCTGTGATTTCTTCATTCCAGTATATTTGTTTTAACCTGGATTTTAAACACAAGAGCTCTTATTATTGCTCTACCTGGCTCATCTGAAGAGCTTCCTATTTTACTATGTAATAGACATATAAACCAAAGCCCAACATGATCTTAAATGTCTAATTTAATTATGTTGCTCTGACTTTCATTTATTTGAAAATTACTGATAATGTTGACATGCATCCTATCTTGGGGGTGTATAGTTTATGCAGTAAAAGTTAAGTGCTCTTAATGACTTAAGAGGGTAGTTTACAGTTTTGCTTTTAATTCTAATGTCTATATTTATATCACAGAATATTAAAACTCTGCACTTTTTCTTCTTAAGGAGGAATACCATGAGTTTTTCAAGACCCCGTATAAACAAGCCCTCAATTTGATTAGGGGTGCAATACACAGTTACAACTAATATACCAATACTTGGAAACAATACAGCTGCTGCTTCAAAATATGTTTCAGTACAGAACTAGTTATATCTATAGCCTTATACATTAATTTCAGTCTCTTACAAATAGAAATGGCTACACCACCATGTTTCATGTTAGTTCTACAGTACCCTGTAGCTAGTTCATAATCATTAGATGCACTCAAATCTATTTCTGTATGAGATATCCAATGTTCATTTACCAAAAGCACAGTACAATTACGTTTTTCCAGACAATATTGCAGTTCCAAGAGCTTATTTTTGATTGACTGGAAATTAACATACAAAAATAGTAGACAATTTTCATTGAAAGTTGCCTCTGACTGTCTGTGAGTTTGACACATCTCCCTCATTTCTGATGCATCACTTACCTTAGGCAACTTCTTATGTTCAGAAGTTTTCTGTAAAGTCATGTGTTTTGATGCATCACTATCAATAATGGAAAGATTATCACAGTTGGTAGTCAAAATCTGTCTAATTTCTGAATTCAGAGCTTGATATTTAGTTCCTTGGCTTTCTTTTTAAAATTTAAACAGATGTTTTTGCACTGAACCTTATAATTACCATTCCCTTAACAATGATAATGGTCAACACTTCTTGTTCACAGAACTTTTGCTTAAACTGCTTTGCGAATACTGAATTTTATCCTTTGTGTGTTTAACCTTACCAGCAGCTGCTGTTTCTTCAGTGTGCAACAGTTGGTAGTCAAAATGTGTCTAATTTCTGAATTCAGAGCTTGATATTTAGTTTTTTGGCTTTCTTTTTAAAATTTAAACAGACTTTTTTGCACTGAACCTTATAATTACCATTCCCTTAACAATGATAATGGTCAACACTTCTTGTTCACAACTTTTGCTTAAACTGCTTTGCGAATACTGAATTTTATCCTTTGTGTGTTTAACCTTAACAGCAGCTGCTGTTTATTCAGTCTGCAACAAATGTTGCTCTTGTTTCAGTAATTACTGAATGTCTGTCTACTTCTGTCTCAAAGAGTCTCAAGTAGGAACAAAAGAACCATGGTTTTTGGAAGTCGACTTAAAACTTTGAAAATCTTTTCTGTATCACCCACTGATTCACCAACATCTGCAAGAGACTGTGTTAATGCTTCAACTTTACTAATATGTTCCACAATAGTGTCACAAACTGACATTTTATAACTGAAGAACAATTGTGTCAATGTAACTTTTTTTATTGCTGAGTACAGTTCACAAATTGTCTTACTGTCCTGGGGGCACTGCCTTATTGAAGGTATCTCCAGTGCTGGATGGGAGGGTCTGCATATCTGAGTGATGATGAGGCCTGTGACAGTGGGAGTATAGCTAACGTCAGAGCCACTTAACTGAACAGACCTCAGAGGACTGGACTGATGAAGTGTCTCCAACAACTTAGGGAAGGTATGGTTACGTTTATTCCAGAGAATTCTGCCAGCAGTGGTTCTACCTATACATCTATACTCTGCAAACCACTATGAAGTGCATGGCAGAGGATATGTCTCATTACACCAGTTATTAGCATTTCTTGCAGTTCCATTCACTTATGGAGTGTGGGAAGAACAATTGTTTGAATCCCTCTGTGTGTGCTGTAATTATTCTAGTCTTGTCTTCAGGATCCCTATGTGAGGAATACAAAAGGGTTGTACTATATTCCTAGAGTCATCATTTACAGCCGGCTCTTGAAACTTTGTTATTAGACTTTCTCGGGAATGTTATATCTATCTTCCAGAGATTGCCAGTTTAGTTTCTTCAGTATATGTGTGGCAGTCTCCCATATATAAAAAAAACCTGCAAACATTCATGCTGCACTTCTCTGTATACATTCAATATCCCCTGTGAGTCCTATTTGGTGTAGGTCCCATACACTTGAGCTATATTCTAGACTCAGTTGCACGAGTGATATGTAAGCCATCTTCTTTTGAGTGGCCCTGGTTTACTCAAACAGGGAACTGGCCCCTGCTGCCAGACCTCCTCTACTATAAACTATGGGCATACTTCAGGGACCATTATTAGGCACACAGATGGAGAAAACGGCCTCGATTACATCTCTTGAACAAGGAAGGTACGCACCTCTATAAAATACTCCTCGACCTCAATGTGTGGTATGTGCTCGTATGGTGAATGGCTGTTGACATAAAACGGTCTCTAGTGGCAACCTCAGGGCACCTGCCTGCCCCCCCCCCCTCCCCCCAGTTCTATCGAGCTTGCTCATTCATGCTGGGCTCTGCATGAGTCAACATTTGTTTCCCCAGTGGCTCATGGAACCCTTAAGGAGTGACCTCATTTCACATCTATTCATGATGTTATGGGTGTACTGTCAGGCAGTGCCTACACCCAACCAATAAAGAGTGCTTGACTGGTCTCTCTGCCTGAGAAGAAGCCTCAGAACTGAAGTAACAGGGCATAGTCTGCCACAACACTTTCATCATACATCTAAAGAGCAGAAGGAACATTCGAGAAGGTCTCCTCTTTCTATATTGACAAAGTGTTGGGAGATATTGCTAGGTCTTCAAAAAGTGTTACGCAATTTCATAATGGAACCATTCTCTTTGAAACTGCCACATTGAATGAAATATCAAACCTTCTGGGATGCAAGGTCTTCGGCGACTACCCTGATGCATAACACCTTAACTTCTGTAAAAGCACAGTTACCAGCCATGATATAATGGAGATGGATCCTGAGGAGTTACATGTACAATGCAAAAACATGTTTATCATGGAAGTTCAAAATTATACAAGGGGACTCAATGGCACATTGGAAAAAACTGCAACATTTATTCTAACCTTCGAAACACCAGAATTATGTGAACATGTTCTTACTTGTTATATCTGTCTTAATGTTTCACCATTTGTTCCCAACTCCAATACAATGCTTCAAATGTCAAAGATTTGTTCATACCACTATGGTATGTAATGTTAGGGCTACGCATGGAAATTGTGGAGGCTCAGCTCACAAACTGTGTGACTCCTGTACATTTCCACTAAAATGTTTAAACTGTTCCAGGGATCACCCAGCATGGAACATGAAATGTGGGGCTTATGAAAATGGAAGGAAAGCTCAGGAGTTGAAAGATATGAGATGCGTACCCTATGGTGAAGGTAAAAAAGCATTCGAAGCAGTGAAAATTCCAGTGTTTACCAGTTCTTTTGCACACTCATCAGGAAGCTAGTCACACATGGTGATGCCTCCAAATAAACCCAGACCACATATTCAAGTACGAGTACACGCACTCATCAATGTACCTGGGGGGGTAGAGAGGTGGCAGGGGGAGGGGGCAGGGTGGGAGGAACTGTGCCTGAACCCAAAACCATTTGGAAGCTGTCAATGATGAAGTTGGAATCTTAGCCACATATGCATCTTTTTGGCAAGAGCCAGTAGGGATCCTGCAGTAATTGCAGGCTACAATAACTACTCAAAATTTTTAAGAAACATTATCAAGAAATCAAGCAACATGCACATAGCATCAGAAATCAGTAATTCTGACAACATATTTAAAGCTATATGGTGTGTAGTGAAGTGAGAGAGAGGACAAACAGCCATAGAACAACACAACAGCGCTATTGAACTGAATGGAAGGGCTATAAATGATGAGTCGCAGATAGCTAATATATTTAATAACCATTTCTTAAAATGTAATACAAAGCATAGGGACAAATGGTTCAAGAGAAAAATCACAGCAGTATGTTGAAAAAATAACTTTCTTAAAATTCAGTCGTATGAAGAAATCACCAACTTATCCTTATCCAACTAAGAAAATTATGCTTTCTCTCAAAAATAAGAACTCATAGGATTTTGATGGTGTTTCCAACAAAGCACTGAAGATTTGTTCCCATATAAGACACTCTGTCTTATGTGAAATACTTAATGCATCACTAACTCAAGGCAGTTTTCAAGACAGACTGAAACTCATCATTGTTAAGCCCTGGTTTAAAAAGGTGATAAGAGAGATGTCAATGACTACTTACTTGTTTCACAGATGACATCATTTTTCAAAATTTTTGAGAAAGTGATGTACTCTAGAAAAGTATCTCACTTTAGCAAGAATAACATCCTCAGCAAATCACAGTTTGAGTTTCAAAAGGGTTGCTCTACTGAGAATGCCATTTACATATTCACTCACCAGATTTTACAAGCATTAAATAATAAAATAGAAGTGCTTGGTATTTTCTATCACCTATCTAAGGCATTTGGCTGTGTCAGTCATGATATTCTCCTAGATAAATTGAAGTTTTATGGGACTGATGTTAGAGCCTACCAAAGGATAATGTAGTATCTTACCAAAAGGATGCAGAAACTAGTACTTAATAACTCAATCAGTATAACCTGAGGACATAATTCTGACTGGGGAGAAACACATATGAGAATCCCAAAGGCTCAATCTTAGGTGCACTAATGTTCCTTGTATGCGTAAATGATCCTCCATTTAATATACAACAAGCAGAATTAGTTCCTCTTGCAGCTGACACTAGTGTTGTGAGCATTCCAAGCATGCATACAGAAACTGAAGAAATGACAAAGTTATTAAAGGTGTCATTGACTGATTTTCTGCATATGGTTTTGCCCTCAATTTTAAAAACATGCAACATATCCAGTTCTGCACTTCTAGGAGTACTACACCAATGATAAGTGTGAATAGAGCAGAAATTTCAAAATTCTTAGCGGCTCACATTGAAGAGAATTTAAATTGGAAAAAACACATTTTGGAACTCCTAAAACAACTTGGTTCAGCCACATTTGCACTTAGAATCATTCCAGATCTTGGGGAGAGACAAATCAGTAAGTTGATACATTATGCATATTTTCATTCAATGATTTCATATGGAATAATGTTTTCTCCCCTTTAAGAAAAAAAGTCTTGAAACTTCCTGGCAGATGAAAACTGTGTAACAGACCAAGACTCAAACTCAGGACATTTGCTTTTTGCAGGCAAGTGCTCTACCAATGGAGCTACCCAAGCATGACTCACGACCTCTCCTCACAGC
The DNA here is from genome assembly GCF_023864345.2 of Schistocerca serialis cubense. Lineage (NCBI taxonomy): Eukaryota > Metazoa > Arthropoda > Insecta > Orthoptera > Acrididae > Schistocerca > Schistocerca serialis. The sequence goes on from NC_064644.1 coordinate 416,761,533, forward strand.
TTTACTTCTGCCAGTACCTCTTCTTCTAGTTTCCAAGCTTCACAGAAGCTCTCCTGCGAAACTTGTAAGATTAGCACTCCTGGAAAAAAGGATACTGCAGCGATATTGCTTAGCAACAGGCTGAGGGATGTTACCAGAATGAAATTTTCACCCTGCAATAGTGTGTGCACTGGTATGAAACTTCCTGGCAGATCAAACTACAATTCAAAAGGAATGATGATGTACATAATTACAATACCAGAAGTAAAATTACATCCATTAGTTCACATTAAGGTTGTCTTTAGCACAAAAATGGGTGGGTGCACAATACTGCAACAAAAATTTTTGATTGCTTACCCAGTGATATAAAATGTCTAACAGACAACAAAGTAAAATTTAAAAAGAAACTGAGGAGGTTTCACCTTGACAACTCCTTCTATTCTGCAGGAGAATTTCTGTTACTGTTATGTGTTCAATGTGGTGAGTGAGACTTACTACCTCACAACGTGTGTACATCTTCTTTCTTTTTTGGGAAAATTTTCAGAATGTAACCATATGTACATATTAGTTTGTGATGTGAATGTAAAATGACTCATTCCACATCATTATGATCTATTATACAAAATGATCCATGGAACATGAAACTAACTAACTAATTAATCACTGCACATCATAACCATCCTCTCTACCCATGTACCGAGCGAGGTGGCGCAGTGGTTAGCACACTGGACTCGCATTCGGGAGGACGACGGTTCAATCCCGTCTCCGGCCATCCTGATTTAGGTTTTCCGTGATTTCCCTAAATCGCTTCAGGCAAATGCCGGGATGGTTCCTTTGAAAGGGCACGGCCGATTTCCTTCCCCATCCTTCCCTCACCTGAGCTTGCGCTCCATCTCTAATGACCTCGTTGTCGACGGGACGTTAAACACTAATCTCCTCCTCCTCCTCTACCCATGTAACCAATTCTTACCACAGCTGAGGAAAAATGTCACACAAAAAGTCATTCAAAATCAAAGAAAGTGACAGCAAAATCATTAGATCACCTTTCCAATGGTGATTTTACAGTCAAGGATCCAGAGGGATTGTCACATTTAATGTTCCTTCCAACCTCTTGGGTAAAACACCACCATCTAGGGAGAAAGACAAGGACAACCATCTCTAATCAATGGCTCCCAGATGAACTTGCAGTGGAACTTAAATGAGTACCAGTTGTGTGTGGAAAAACAGCAGCACCTTGCCCAGGAGGGACCATTCTGGATCTTCTTGCAAGAAACACCTTTTAAAGTCATTGACACACGTGTGAGTTAAGGGGCTCTACAGGAAGAACGGTCTATCTAGAGTCAGGGCTAATGGTGGGGTGTCTGTTTTCATTGATGACAGATGCCACTCCTCTCTTGTCTCTCTCTCTTACCACAGCCATACAAGCAATTACAATGGAAGTTCTCACACCAGTTATTTAAAATCAAAGAAAGTGGTAGCAAGACCACTGGATCATCTTTGTGATGGTGATTTCATAGTCAAGGATCTGGAGAGATAAGCAGCATCTAATGTCCCCCCTGACTTCTTTGGAAATCACCACCATCTAAGGAAAAGGACAAGGACAACCATTGTTAATCAATGGCTACCACAAGGATTTCCATATTGCAGTGGAACTTAAATGGGTTGTGTGGCTGTTTTTATTGATGACAAATGCTGCTCTTCTCCTGTCCCCCTTACCACAGCCATACAGGCAGTTGCAGTGGGAGTTCTCACACCAGTTAAGATCATAGTGTGTTCTTTATATCTTTCACCTGGACTGTGTCAGTATAATACCTAAGTAATTATGACAAAAACTGTTGCTACTTCATGCACTGTTTTATAGGAAATGGATCTTGGCTGCATCTTACACTGGTGGCTAAATATGTAGACACCCAGTGGTCATAAGCCAGTTCAGGTATTGTTAGACAGCTTACCCTAGCTAAAACAAATGCTTCATAATGATATATGGAAAACAATGTTTGAGACATACACACACCTATGGAAAAATAAATATGGTCCATGTTCATAAACTGTTATCACTCCATCGCAGCAAAAGTTTAAAGTTTTCTTAATTTTAGTTACTACAAGCAAATGGTCAATGTAGAGTAGAGTAGAGTTTTATTGGTGCTAGTAATCATATAGTACACAACTAGTGCATTCTGATGTAGGACAAGTCAATGTATAAAAAATATAATATTAAATTAGCATTAATTTCATTATTTCTACATTAAATGATCACTGAGTTACAATATACAGAGCAAATATTGTGCAAAAATAACATTTACATGTTAAATCATTAAAGTTCTAGTAACATTTATATGATACGTCACTAAGGCAAAGACACAAATCTTTAGTGAACTTTCTGAAGGAACTCGTAGAGGCTTTAGAAGCAGTGATGAGTCAAATATGCCTTAGCAGTTGACTTGAAATTTGCCAGGTTATTTATTGATTTAATTTTTACCTATTGCATCTGAACTGTGTAGTCATAATTAGTACCAGGTGCCATTATGTATTTGCTAGTATGTTGCTTGACTTTTAAATAATTTGCGAATAGTAAATGCTATAGTTACACATAACTGAAATTTAATACTACCCTTGTAAAATGCTTTACTAAATGTGAACATACTGTTACACTCTTGCTTTCATGCTCAATAAAGCAATATGTATTGATAAGTAATCTATATATATTTGCTGATATTCAGAATCATATATCCGCTATGTACCAGTAACAAGTGTTGTACTCAGCAGTATTATTTATGCATAAATTTTAAATTGATTTAATGAAAAATAGCCTTAATTTACTTTGAATAATAATCAACTAAGAATTAATTTTAAATATGATTTTTGAGGCCATACCATAAGAAAATAATGCATGTTAATGTGCAGTTCAACTACAGAGGATTTGTTGACTATTGCATGACTAAAATTACATAATGATTAAGCTCCCTAATTAAACACAGTATCCAACAACCATTTCCCAAACAAAGTTAATTAATTCAGGATAAACCTACAGCTTAAGGAATTTGTTCTACTTACAGTATTTTACAATACATAATGGTAACACTTCTCCATAAATTGTGAGTTAAGTTTTGCCATTTAAATCAGGGGGACAATTTAACACTGAGTCAATGATATAATTTTAGTTGACACCATATTATGTCTGTTTTGTTTCAACATAAAGTAAATGTCTTTGTAAATATTATGTTCCTATAAGGATAATATATTCCTTTCTTATTTATTTTTGTGCATAAAGTTTCCACTCAAATAATATCATCAAGTTGGAAGTGTTACTAAGTAAGTGTATCTCTGAACTTTGTTTCTTTGATCAAGTCACTCAAGTCACTGACAGCTAACTAATAATATCTTTGAATTTATATATTTTCTTTTACAAATGTTCTAAAGTTTCATGTATTTTATTTTATTTAGTATTTTGTTTTTGGGACTTGAGTTACTTTGGGGATTATTTCATTACTTTTTTCAAATAATATTTGGGGTATTTTTTAATAATTCAGGCTGATGCAGCAAAACTTTATTTTATTTTTTCTAGTACATAAGAAATTGATGTCAATAATTATATATCCCACAGGACAGGGATTTAAAATTTGAAAAAAAGAGAAGTCTATGCGTTACCACCACTACATTTATAGAATTAAAACAAAAATTATGCCTCTTCAGGTGTTGGCAAATTACGACCCACTATTTTTACCTAATTTAATGGTCACTCACAATGTAGAAGCTGTAAGTAATGATAAGACTGTCTGCATAAATGGTGCATTGGGTTATATTAACCATTACAGTCAAAATCTTGACAGTTTACAAGCAGTCAACACTATATGAAAAATGTACAGTTTTGTTCTGAAATTCTCTAGTGCATGTTCAGTCAAATCGGTTGCAAATTGAGTCACTGCTACTCAATCCTCTACACCAGTAACGAACCACACTATCATCTTAGTGTGTGCAAATTCTTCAAACCAACATGGCAAACACTTGATCCTCTGATTGGCCATATATACAAGAACACAGCAACACTCAATTATCTCTGAACTTGCTAAACAGGAATCACTAGTTAGAAAGTATGGAATAATCTAGATCAGTATTTGGCAGTAAATCCAATCACATATCAACAATAAGGGCTTGATATCAGTACAGTCCTCACGATGAAATATTTCTGTCATCCAACAAATTATTTAACACCTCTCTTCATGCTATTACACAGCCAGATCTCCCTCCCTAACAATTCAGTCATTCACAGTGGGAACCACTAAACAGTAATTCACCAGCAGGAACTCCCAGAGCTGAGCAAATCAGCTATCTCGAGCCATTAATCTGACCTGTAAATAACCAAACTCAATTAGTACTGCAAGTTTCACCACTGCACTACAACTGTCCATTCTACAGCTTACTATAATTGTCAGCACGTCCCCAACAATGAAAACTCTCCAGAGTGATCTTGACTATCCAGTGCAACTCCTTCATGATAACTAACAATAAGACACATGTTAAACTGTTTTGGAACCACTTACACACGCAAACATATAGTGATACATTTTACTTTTGACTATTAAACCATTATTTCAGATGGTCATCATATTTTCTTCTCATGTCCAGCTTTCTCCATTGTTGCATCTTTGCCACACAAATCATTAATACAGGTCATTGCTTTTGCAATGGTTCTGTTAAGTAAACATGTATAAGCAAAATTATAATGATAAATGATTAATGTCCAACAATAAATCATCGTAAATCCAACTGCTGTGCCAATAAGTTAAGACGAACTACCATGATGACAACTATAACATACCAACTCTTTTTTTTTACCTGTCACACACTTCACAATCCATTGGATGGAGATGCGCTGACAGAGATCTGGGCTCTCCTCCATTGAGTGACTTCAATGCACATCATGCCCTGTGGGGCTCAGTTACCACTCTGGTACCGCTCTTTAGAAAAAGTAATGTACAATCAGCTTTATAACCATCTTATCTCAAATAACATACTGTCAAAGTCACAGTTTGGATTTCTAAAGGGTTCTGATATTGAGAAGGCTATCTACACTTACTGTGAAAATGTGCTTAATTCATTAGACAAAAAATTGCAGGCAACTGGTATATTTTGTGATCTGTCAAAGGCTTTTGAGTGTGTAAACCACAATATCCTTTTAAATAAATTATAATATTATAGTGTAACAGGAAATGCTGCAAAATGGTTCAAATCTTATATCTCTGGCAGGAAATAAAGGGTGTTATTAGGAACGAGACATGTATCAAGCTGTCAGTCATCATCCAACTGGGAACTAATTACATGTGGGGTCCCACAAGGTTCCATTTTGGGGCCTTTACTTCTTGTTGTGTATATCAATGACCCTTCATCAGTAACATTACCAGATGCCAAGTTCGTTTTGTTTGCCGATGATACAAACATTGCAATAAATAGCAAATCAAGTGTATTCTTAGAAAGATCAGCTAATAACATATCTGTGGACATCAGTCACTGGTTCCTAGCCAATTCTTTGTCACTAAACTTTGAAAAAACAGACTACATGCAGTTCAGAACTTGTAAGGGGTGTCCCACGAGTATATGCCTAACATACAATGACAAGCAGATAGAAGAAGTGGACAGTGTTAAATTCTTGGGATTACA